>NC_083596.1:3491692-3684192 GCF_027579695.1 Neoarius graeffei
CTGACCAATCAGAATCCAGAATCCAACCGTTCTAGGAATAGCATGCCTAGAAATAGGCTTAATAATCTTTTATTTATTTTATAATAATATTATCTGGAAATATTAGATACATTAATTATAATGCATTATAGTTTTTCTCATGTCGCTGGCTGAGAGAATATTTTGCACCATATTTATGAATCATTCACACACCACAATCATCTCATGTTACTTCTAAAAATATTGTAGCTAATTTTAATTTCTTTTACCACATTAAGCAGTGATATTAGCACTCGCACACGTTAGCTCACCTGAATTATTGCTGTTCAATGGCATTTCACTTTCTTCCCTCACTTTCAGCAGCCACTGTTCCATGACATCCATCATTTCGCTTTTTATGTTTAAGAAATGTCAAATGACGTCTGATTTCCTTTTATTTTTATGATCGTACACGTCGCTATGGGGAAAAAAAAAAAAAACAAACCTTTTTTGTTGAACTTTTCAGTCCTGATCTTCATCCATATCTGTTCAAAACGTTAACTTTTTTTTCGGGGGGTATACTTTTAGAAATCCAGAACTCTTAAAGGTTCTTCGGTTGTCCCTCTGGAGAAATCCTTAAAGGTAGAGAACCCTTTTTTGGCTTCAAACCCTTTAAGGATTCCTCCAGAGGGACAACTGAAGACCCCTTAAGAGATCTGGATTTTCAAAACCTTTAACTTTCGAGTCAGCCCTTAAAGAACCATTTTCCCCCTAAAACCATACATTGACTTTTCTAAGAAGTCAAGCACAACATTAAACACTCAGTCTTCCTGGTAGGAGGTCTCTCTGTTCCTCTGTGCAAATTTTAAACATTTATACATTCTTAATGATGGTGAACTTCAGTCGAGTTCCGAGTCTTGGCTGAAAGATGGATGAGTCAAGACAGCATCAATCAGAGCACTGAAAAGAAACACAAAAAGCAAAAAGTGTGGAAAACTGGCTTGTAGAAAAAAAACCCCTGCACAATTATTTAGCAATAGACAAAAAGCATGGACACATACACAAATAAAAAATACACAAGTTGATCAAAAGAATTTAAATTTTGAACTGGTTCACCATTTTGAAAACACGTGTCATATCATAGTCAGCAGGAAAACACTGGGAGTGACATCATCGGAGTGAAATATTGGGAATTATTATCCATACAGGACACTTTTTCCATGGAATAAAACCGTGTTCTGTTCCCTTCTAGCGGGTTTCATTCGATTGGTTTGATAGCATGCAATATTGTTAGCATATCGCTTATCCTATGTGTATTACGTCACTCTAACCAATGGAGAATGAGCATTGAATATGGTTTACAATATTGCATGGTTGTCAAGACAACATGACGTCACACATCGGAGATGTAAAACTTCCACGCTAGTGAGCAACTGGGACGATTTGTAAATAAATAAACATGTCCGGCAGGTTTGCTTTGTTAAATACGGAAGCTTTTGAGAGAATTTTGTCTGCCAGGTCGCTCCGTTGTGTGTAGCTGTTGATGTTGATTTTAAAAGTAACTCAGTAAATTACACAGGGAAATGAATACTTCAGTCTGAGTGAAAAATACTGTGGCGAGCATGCGGTGTGGAAGAAGAGTCTGAAGACAGAAATCTTAGTTTCTCAGTCATTAGCCTGGCTACTTGCGCTTGATAGCACTGACCGCTTTATTAGTATTCGCTAACACTACTGATGAACGCTACACCGGCTGGAAGGTGACGTCACTGCTGTGCTGACAGCACTAACTCGCAGATAAGCTAGCGTTGGCCTTTGAGTATGCTGATATGAAGAGCGTGTATGTATTATAATAATAATAATAATAATAATAATAATGGCTTATTTTCATTGTCTATCAGATATATTCCATTCAGCTACTCGTCTTTGACTTGCTGAGTATCATGCTATCTGAATGGAATATATCTGATAGACCATGAAAAAAAGCCAGACAATATTATTTAAATATGTCACTCAGATCCATGATGTATTTCGGATGAAAAATGCGAGTTTTTCAACATGAGAAGATACACTTCATATCTTCAAGCCAATGTGTGATTTTCTTTTTATTTTATCGACACATTCACAAACAGCGGCACGGTGGTGTAGTGGTTAGCGCTGTCGCCTCACAGCAAGAAGGTCCGGGTTCGAGCCCCGTGGCGGGCGAGGGCCTTTCTGTGCGGAGTTTGCATGTTCTCCCCGTGTCCACATGGGTTTCCTCCGGGTGCTCCGGTTTCCCCCACAGTCCAAAGACATGCAGGTTAGGTTAACTGGTGACTCTAAATTGACCGTAGGTGTGAATGTGAGTGTGAATGGTTGTCTGTGTCTATGTGTCAGCCCTGTGATGACCTGGCGACTTGTCCAGGGTGTACCCCGCCTTTCGCCCGTAGTCAGCTGGGATAGGCTCCAGCTTGCCTGCGACCCTGTAGAACAGGATAAAGCGGCTACAGATAATGAGATGAGATGAGACATTCACAAACAAAAAGTCCCCAAATTTATCAAAACAACTCACTCATCGATTTCCTCATTTATATCACGGTTTTGGTTCTTCATGTCCTGGATGGAGGTCGTATGAAAAATACGAGTCGTGTATTTCTCAGTAAAACGCTCGTGTCTGTGTAATATATAATGAAAAATGGCTTGTTTTTCCCATCAGCCTCATTTTCTCAATGTTTTGCAGTGCTATCAGAGTGGTATAGCTCACATGATAAATATATAAGCAGATATAGATTAGGTTCCAACCCTGAACCCGACCCTCCAGGTAAGTAGTAATTTAACAGGATCGTTACAGCGACACGATGAGCGCCTGAAGATAAATCGAGGATGCGAAGGCACCGTTTAAAAGCCAACATGATAATGAGGCATGTTTTCACATCTCGATTGTAATCAGGGGACAAACAGCCCTAAAGGGAATATTCTAGAAACCTGTATTTAACTGATTCACACACCACTGCATCAAACACATACCAAATGACCTGATGTTCATTACGCAGCGTGCACACTGTCAGGATAAAATCCAGTTTTACAGGCGATCAGCAACGGATCCAGGAATCTTCCATCTGTTATTACACCACATGCAATTTCTTGAATGAATGAACAAGGAAAGATAACCATTTTTTTCAAAGCGCACTGAGTACCAAGAGTAAACGATGAACGCCTGACTAGATATTAAGAACAAAATAACAATAATTAGACGTTTGGACCAAACATAACGCAGCCCATTGTGGAAAACAGAGTGTCCTGAAACGACATTGCATCTTCCTGAAGGACATGGCTCATTTTCAATTGGCCCACACTTTCATGGTGTTAAATTTCATCTACTGGAGATAAAATCAGGAAAAAAAAAAGTGGATAAAAAAATCTGTTTTCCACATACCGAGTGTAAAAGGAGGAAAAAAATGCTGACATTTATTTAAAATCTTAAGATTCATGGATTAATTCCCAAATAAAATCAGGATGTTCCTGATCATCAAGGCCAGTGGTCTCCCAAAGCCTGATCTGTCACACACAAAGGATCCGGCCTACTCAGGAAGCCATACGCACTCGGCAACATGCCTTAAGCCTGTTTCTTCTCGTGCTTTTTTCACATCTTCACCTCGCACTCGGACCTCGAGGGAGAAGTCCAAAACCTGACTGCACTACCAAGGACATGGAGTAAACGCAAGCAGAATGAAAGAAGCACAGCAGGAATGAAAAGAAGAATGTGAAAGGAGACAAGGACAAATAAAATTTCAATCGGGTAAAAGTCTAATTCAAAAACCGCAGACAAAAAAAGCGAGAGCATGGAGGTCCGACCAGCCAAACAGTTTTTAATTAATTTTTCACTTTAAAAGACAAAACTTCAAGAAAGCAAAGCTATTCAAGGTTTTTTTTTTTTGTTCAAGCACAAATATTTAAAATAGTCAAAGATTTCCTTTTTCTTATTTTTCTCCCAAACATGAATGTTTCTTCAAAAATGTTTCCAATTAAATAATTTCCAAGAGTAAAGACATTGCTGTTTTAGTGCCACATCCAGGATCGGTTCACTCTCTATCTAACAGTTATTCCACGAAACTGAGTCGTACACGAGCTGATAGCCGACGAAGCGCGTAGCACTGAGTTGCCTATAATTCATGTACGACGAGATTGAGTGGAATAACTGTTTTATTCTATCCACGTTCACTGGATTTTGAGAAACAGAGCATTTTTATTTTTTACAAATTCTATAAATAAAAAATTTTTATACAAAATGTCTGACAAAATTATTTCTGATTAGAATGTACGAAATGCTCTAGATTAGAGAAATATGAACTCTTAATGTGCAATCGGACTCCTTTCAGGTCAAACTTTGCGTTTAGCATTATGCTAATCTATGTAGACATATGTTTTGACATTGACTGAGCTTATGAACACTCACTTGATAATGGTGTCCGAGCCGCATCAGAATGTCACGTTTTTTTTCCCCCTTAAAGCTGGACGGGCTTTCGATTTCATAAAATTGGTGAAATTTAGTTCGCTCTGAAATGTGGTGATTGTGATATACTGTATGTTTATTTCTGTAATATCTCACAAAATATCAGGCCATTCTGTGGCTGGGAAGTTATTTAATTTGAGGGAATTAAAGCAAATAATGTGCATGAAATCGCTGGCTTGGCGCAGTCAAGCAGACAGAGGAAGTCCGTGTGCGCATGCGCAGGTTTACCTTCTTCTTCTTCTTTTGGGTTTTACGGCAGCTGGCATCCACAGTGTTGCATTACTGCCATCTACAGGTTTCCCTTTGAGCGTGCACTGACAGTTCCATCATTCTGTCGCTAAACGAACAGCTGATCACACCGAGGTGCTCGCTGAGCGCCCATATTTATTAGTTTGGTCCTGCGTTTCCTTTCCTTCGTATATAACATAACGTCTTTTCTTTTTGCTTTCTTTCCATTACTGTAGTCGCTCTTTCACGTTTCATTTGCACACTCACGTCCTCCATTTTTCTCTCCTGTTTCAAATTTGTATCCCACAATGCCTTGCGTGAACGGGGAAAGCTCAACACGTGATGCATGACGTAGTATCTTGAATTGGGTCATGGGGAAGCAGGAAAAAATAGCGGCGAATTTCGGGCCATGTGGCTCTAAATTCATAGCCTGGGCCCGCCCATCCTAAGTGTGACGCAACACGAGGGCCTGTTGCGAGCTTAGCCTGGCAAGGTAAGCTATCTCCAGCTCTTCCAAGCTCCTGAAAAATCGGGAGCCAATCAACTTTGAGCATCTCCAACGGCCCTGGGTAGAGGCGTGTTCAAGGCAGTGACGTAGTAGAACTGCGACCGGAAGCCATAGATTGTTTACAGAATCTATGCCGGAAGCACTTCATTCACTAGAAACATTACGAACATGGAGCAGCGGCAAGCCTTTGACACAGCGGTAGATGCTGTATTGAAAGCATTCAACGGGAAGTTCTCATTGAAAACGGAGCAAAGAGCAGCCCTGGAGGTATTTATCTTCTTCCTGTTACTCAAGCAGTTTCCGTCGCATCACATACGTCAGAGGAAAGAGTGATGTGATTGGTTTAAGCTTCGTCACAGCCTTTTCTGGCTTCGACCAGTAGCAAACTGAGGCATTTCAGGGAAGCAGGTCAACCACGCCTTTGGGAAACGGTTGGGCTTAATATCTTTGCCAGACCAAATGCTCACAGAGCTTTGAAGTCGCGTTAGCCAGACTACTAAATTCATTAATTGTGCTGTTTAAAAAAAAGAATAAAATTGGAAGTCTGTGATTCGAATTCAGTAGCTTTCAGTCAATAAACAAAGATAACTAGGTGTCAGGAAAATTCTTTTCATGACTTACACTTGAAAAATCTGAAAGGCAGTCTACCTTTAAGAAAATGAAACAAAAGTTTTTTTTTTTTTTTTAAATTTAACAAAAATAATATTTACACTGATAAAGAACAGGAAAATAAATGCCGCTTTTAATTTTTTTGGTAATAAAATTTTCTTGACTTTAATTTTTTTTCCAAAAAAATATCAGGGGAAATCAAATTGTGAACGTGATATTGTTACACGCCTATTGATGCAAAAAATAAAAAGTATTTTAAGGAGGTAAAGTGTAGCTGTCGTGACCTTGAACAGGTTTTATTAACGTTTTAAGTGATTTTTTTTCCTAAAACATGGATATGGATTGTAGTGAAGGACGCTTTTGTTCTAAAATCTAAAGTGTCTTTTAAATATTTGTGAATATTTTGTGAATACTGTAAATATCTGTGAATTTAAATATTGCAAAAAAAAAAGCACCACAGTTACGGACTTGCCCTCCAGTTATATTTATTCCTCTATTTTATCTATTTGACAAAGAAAGTAAGCTGTGATCTTCAGATTAAAACTATAAAAAGCTTAATGGACTCTGTGGATGAAACCTGTGCTGGATATTAACGTGGCCCTGACCGGTGCATGGCCTCTCTGTACGGCTGTAATAAAGCGTTAGGTTAGCCAATGTCCTCATTTATTTTTCCATCCCAGGATTTCTTTCTGAGTCATTACAGGAGAAGCGGCTTTGTGACTAAGCCTTTGCACCATTAATTACAGCAGGATGTATTGAACGAGCGAGTCATCTGAAGTCGCTAATTGTTGCGATTTGCTTCCCCAAACAGCCGAGCACAAGGAGAAATAAAACTTGAAACAAAAGCCTCTTGTGACTTCATGAATAGCTGCGGCGTCCATCTGGGCGAAATGACAGCGACGCTCGATAAACGCTTCCCTGCGCTGTTTGTGAGTTTGCTGAGGGGGAAAATAAAGGTCAACACAATTTCAGCAGTGTGCACGGAAATTCATTCTAATCAGCCCCAAAGTAATTACAACTGGTCTTTAATCCTCAACAATAACAACAACAACAATAACTCCTCTTCCACTTTCTCTTCCTTATGAAGTAAATGGTATCACCCCTGACACGCAGGACACACACGCACTGTACGGCACAATAAAGCGAGCCAGCCGGTGTGTTCACTCGCCCGGCCCACAGACACACACGGCCTAAATTACACCACGGCGCTGCAGACTCGAGTCTTTTGTCAGCCTGTGATGTGCAGCGGAGCTTGAAATGGAGAGGGGGGGTTGAGAGACAGATGGACAGACAGGTACGGAATGGGGGAGAGAGAGAGAGACATACACACATAGACAGAGAGAGACAGACAGGCAGACAGACAAATACAGAACGGGGAAAGAGATGGAGTGAGATGGAGGTAGAGACAGAGAGAGAGAGATGTAGAGACAGACAGGCACAGAACAGTGAGGGAGACAAAGTGAGACAGATGGACAAACTGACAGAGAGAGAGAGAGAGGCAGACACATACAACCTGACAGAGAGAAAGAGAGACAGACAGACAGAATGGGGAAAGAGATGGCGTGAGACAGAAGTCGAAACATAGACAGAAACAGACAGACAGAGAGAAATGCAGCGACAAACAGATAGAGAAACGGACAGACAGACACAGAACGGCGGGAGAGACCGGGTGAGACAGACAGACAAACTGACAGAGAGAGATAGACACATAGAACCTGACAGAGAGAAAGAGACCAAAACATACAGAGAGAGAGCGAGAGATATGGAAAGAAGTGAGAGGTAAAAAGGTAAAAAGAGAGGCAAAGGGTGATGGAGACAAAAATGGTGGGATGAAAGAAAGAGGGACAGAAAGAGAGAGGGGGGGAGAAAACATGACGCATAGGGAGAGTACAAGAAGGAGTAAGGGAATGGAAAGAGAGAGAGAGAGAGAGAGAGAGAAAGAAAAAGTGAGGAGAGAGAGAATGGGGAAAGAGACAGAGTGAGACAGAGGTAGAGAGAGAGAGAGAGAGAGAGAGAGAGAGTGTCAGGCAGACATATAAGGAGACTGATAGACCGACAGATAAAGAAACAGACAGGATAGAGAAAGAGGTAGAGCAAGACAGAGAGAAACAGACAGACAGGCTGAGAGAGAGCAGGTTATAGAAACAGACAGACAGGTGGACATTTATTTTAAGCCATTAACATGCTGAGGTAAAATTAACTCACACACACACACACACACACACACACACACACACACACACACACACACACACAGTATATACACGTTTCTACACATGTATACACACAAATGCGCACAGAGAGAGAGAGAGAGAGAGAGAGAGAATGAATGCACTTGTTACATGTCTTTTATGCACTGAAGTATGCAAATGCAATGTGCCTTGAGCGCCTCACACACACACACACACACACACACACACACACACTGCTTAATCCTTTCTGTCAGTGTGGTTTTTAGTGCACAGGGCCCATGGCGTCTCTCTGTGCTCCGGCCCTTGACTCTAAGTGCTGACAGACAGCATGGCGTCTCCATCCTCTGAGATCACGACCCTGAATCTCCACAAAGACGGAAGAAAGGAAGTGAGACCAGGATGAGACTCTGATCCCAACAGTCACTCGTAATAAAACAACAACAACAACAACAAAACATTTTTGTCAATTTTGACTCAAGCGAGTTGAACTCTTCAGTGCCTCGAGTCATGCTTCACCAAATGATTCATTTTGATTCGCTCACTGATCGGTTGCCACTTCATGCTCTTTCATGAAATGCGTGTCATTTTATATCTGGGTTTAGGAAAAGAATCCTTTTTGTTTTTTTACTCCCAGCCGAGCACACACTCTGACATGATAAAGCTCTTCAAGTTCAACTGAACGACTGTGATTTAGACTCCGGGATTGATTCAGTGAATCAGCTGATTCAGTGAATGACAGAGGAGCGAATCTCAAAGATTCATTGACTCAGGTTTGGTGCATGTGCACTTACAAAAAGTGAATTAATTAATACATTAATTAATTTAATTGGAAAGTCCGCTGTACAAGTCCCAGTGTCTGTCGTTACTACGGAAACGATAATGTCTAAGAACGAGTGCATTAATAGGTGTGATTGTACATGACACATGCAGTGAATGTTGAGCTACATCTTTCTTTCTTTCTTTCTTTCTTTCTTGCGCAGCAGCCCTGCTGGAGTTCATATCTTGTTTTGTAGAACAAATGCATCACCTAAAAAAGAGTATCGACAGTTCTGCCGCAGGAGTTCACAGCTCCGGTCCGACTCGCTGATGCTCAGCACTGACAGCTATCGACTCGGCTGTCACTGAACCCCGTCACGTCTCTGATCTGTCCTCCTGATTACTGTGGGATTGCTGTTGACACGAGAGAAATGTCACACTGCATCTCGCTTGTGCTGAATAACGTCAGGTTCAGAAGTAGGATTCGGCTGCACGCTGCTTTTAATCATCGTTTATCGTAAATGATCCCACAGCACAGACGAATTCTCGATTCTGATTGGCTGGAAGGCGAGCCATTCCATCTTCGAGCTGCGTTTGTTCTAATATGTGAAGTTCATTAACAATGACGGAAGGAGTCTCCAGCATCAGTGTGAACTTTTCTGATATCTTCAGGACAGAGGAGTTTCTCAGGAACATGACAAGCTGGCATTTTTGTCTTTACCTTTCAGAGAGAGAATAAAGAGACTGTGAGCTGCGATGGAACGACTGTCTATAGCTGCGATAGCGTAAGTGAGAACAGGAGCTAACTTGTCTTTCAGACCGTCTTGAGCTGTTGCCATGGCGTCACGTCCATCATCCGTCCATCGTCCACAATTCAGTTAAATCGTATCTCGTCCATCAGTTCTCCACGGATTTCCGTTCTGATTGTTTTGTTTGAAAGAACTCATCACTCCGCACAAAACTTCATCATTGTTTTGTCAAATGTTTTGCTAACGAATTACTAATTAGGCCAACTTAACGAATTTCCCAGGCCTCTCACTAGGATTGTATCTCCTCGCTCCGATTTCTCATCCGATTTCAGTTCTGATCGATGTTTGTTTTGTGTCGATCTTCCCTTGAGGAACAAAATTTAGTCCGTTGTTGATTTTCCTGTTGTAAACAATTTGTTTACAACTTTGTTTATTTTCCGTTAAATCGTGTGTCCTCCGTCAGTTCTCGATGGATTTCAGTTCTGATTGTTTCGTTTGAAAGAACTCGACCTTCTGCACAACACTTGGTCATTGTATCGTAAACTTTTTGCTAATGAACTGCTAATTAGGTCGCCTTAACGAGTTTTGGGACTTCTCATTAGAATTGTATCTCCTCTCACAGTTCTCACCTGATTTCAGTTCCGATCAATGTTTTGAGTCGATCTTCACTTGGGGAACAAAATTTAGTCCTTTGTTGATGTTCCTGTTGTAAACAGTTTGTCGTGGAGGTTGGTCCTCTCTCTCTCACATCGTCACATTTCAGTTCTGTTTGATGTTTTGGTCTTCATGGTGGTTTGATGGCAGGCCAGATGAGCTACTACGCCTTGACGTTCTGGTTTAATTAAAAAAAAAAAAGTTTGTGTTGACAAATTGCTGTGTTATAAGAGGAATAAAAAAATCTTGGAAATAAACACTTGTTTTTTAGATTTCTGTTCTTTTTTTGACTTGCATGTTCACTAGATATGACGACTAGCTCTAAATTCATAACTAACAATTAAAAACGATAAATGATCAATTGTTCAGGTTTAATAAACCCTGTTCTTGATGAACACGACTTTCTAAAGAAGGCAAACATTCTTAGTTTAAGCTAAACTTTCACAAGCATTAAATATCCAGCTAGCTAGCTAATTCAAATTTAACGTTGTTGAATTATTTAACGCACTCACAATAAGGGTTTTTCAAAAGATTTTTTAAAATGTCCTTTGAATCGAATAGCACAATGATGTTAAACATGCTAGTTTAGTTTCGTCTAGCTACGATCCTGACATGGTTCATTTCACTAGCTATCTTTGTGGAAAATGATGAGCAGAGCCAATTTATTTGTCCTACCGAAGGACACTCATTTCTCCTGTAATTTCTCCGAGGCAGACTTTTCTCCGGCTGTATTTCACACATTCGGTCTTTCAAGCTGCAGACAGAAAGTCTCGAGGCCAAAGCTCGTCCAAATTTCCATGCATCAATTTCGGTTAAAAAATGAGAAGCGGAAGACGTGTGTGGGGCGTAAACAGAGTCCGGCCTCGCTGTAATGAATCATGAAACACGGTCAATACTCATGAAATTGTCAGCATGGCCATGAGGCGGAGGAATATTCACGCGCTCGTACCTGCTCTTGCCTCGGGCTTGCTTTGGATTAAAACTTATGAAATACAGTAGTGAGGTCTGCTAGAGACCGTGTTCATGCATGCGTAATGATTTTCTGCTTTTTTTTTTTCTCAGGGTGATGTTAAGCACGGATGGTGTTTTCCTCAATATGAACACAGTCTGGATGGAGAGGAGAGGATGGAAATTTCCAGAAAGGAGCCTGAAAGAGGGATGAAGACAAGCTGAAACAATTTCTGCCTTTTTTCCCCCGTTCACTGACAGGTTTTCTTTTTTCCACGCGTCCAGATCAGACAGGTACTGAGGCTCCAATCTCTCACTTTCTCACTGTATAGGCTACATAGAGTGTCTGGAATTATGACAAAGTACTGTAGAATTCCATGGAAACACATGACTGGAGCGGGAACACAACTGGTTTGCAGCACCATAAAAAAAAAAAAAATCTCAGATTTATTGATGTCAGTGTTCATGAATTAATCACATTTACACCACAGTGCAGCTGAATTCTTGATTCAATTCCATTTACAGGTTTATAGATGAAAGAGCTTGATCTTAAAGGTTATCGTTTCCATAGTAACAGCTCATTCACTCATTCACTCACTGTTGCCACCTCAACGCTGATTATTTTCCTAAAACAGGATGTCCTGAAATCTTTCATACCACAGTAATTCATCATTTCCATTTTTTTATGAAAGAATGACACGTTGTAATTTTTATCAATTTATAGATACCTATAAGGTTCTACAATCCATGATCACTTACGTTATAGGAGCTATAAACAGCCAAGCCAAGCCATTCCTTTACTTTCTTTTGTTTTCACTTCAAGATTCATCTCATCTCATCTCATCTCATTATCTCTAGCCGCTTTATCCTGTTCTATAGGGTCGCAGGCAAGCTGGAGCCTATCCCAGCTGACTACGGGCGAAAGGCGGGGTACACCCTG
Source organism: Neoarius graeffei (assembly GCF_027579695.1). Classification (NCBI taxonomy): domain Eukaryota; kingdom Metazoa; phylum Chordata; class Actinopteri; order Siluriformes; family Ariidae; genus Neoarius; species Neoarius graeffei. The sequence continues at coordinate 3,503,724 of NC_083596.1, forward strand.
GACAAGTCGCCAGGTCGTCACAGGGCTGATACATAGACACAGACAACCATTCACACTCACATTCAATTTAGAGTCACCAGTTAACCTAACCTGCATGTCTTTGGACTGTGGGGGAAACCGGAGCACCCGGAGGAAACCCACGCGGACACGGGGAGAACATGCAAACTCCACACAGAAAGGCCCTCGCCAGCCCCGGGGCTCGAACACAGGACCTTCTTGCTGTGAGGCGACAGCGCTAACCACTACACCACCGTGCCGCCCCGCTTCAAGATTATAAGACAAAAAAAAAAAAAAACTCTGCAGGTGGTAATGTGACTAAGAAACTGCTAAAGAAGTGTAAACTCCTCTGTCCTGAAAATATCATAAAAATTAAAGTTCTAGCTTTACCTCTGACTTTTACAAAGACTGGAGACACTGGAACTGGAGACTCCTTCCATGAATGTTCAATAATGTCCCTGTGAATAAGGTGTTACTACAAAAATGATAACATCTTAAAGCGAGAACATTAATATAGACCTGTGACTCGGAGCAAAAAAAAAAATCAAACACGGCAATAAATCAGGTGAGAATTGAGAAGTGAGAGAGTGAGAGAGAGAGAGAGAGAGAGATGGATAACGGTGTCTGAGATGCTGACAGTTGGTGAGTAAAGACTGATCTGAGGATGACAAGTGAAACTTCATGAATGTGCAAAGCAGTGTTGCGTTCAGCTTCAGTGCCTTGACGCTCTCAGGGTGCTTTCACAAAACCTCCGTCACTCAGCCATACAGAGCCGTACAGAGCGGCCCCGATATCGACCGCTCTCTTATCTTATTCATTTATCAATCACAAATGTGACATTTTTAATCGAGTCAGCACAAACTCATTACACAGGATATTAATTAATAATTATTATTGAATATAATTTTTTTTATATTTTTGAGAATTACTTATAACAGTTACAGATTTTAACAATGTGTTTTATTCGAATCCCTTACACACACACACACACACACACACACACACACACACACACACACACACTTAAAGCACAAAATTAAAACTAAAAATTTAAGTTAAAATCAAATGAAACAAAGCAAACCATTTCTAAATGTATCATTATTTATTCTGTCCACTTTCACTGGATATGAGCAATCGCGCACTCTGATTGGCTACTCTACTACTAGGATATCAGCTCATATACCGTGAGTAGAGAAAAACAAAATGGCAGAGTGCGTTGCTGAACCAACCGAGGATGAAATGAAAACTCTACTCAAAAACAAAATCCCCCAAAAATACAAAAAAAGTAACAAAATATGGAATAAAAAATATTTGATGGGAAGAACATATATATTTAAAATTTTTCAAGAATTATTATTATCACATTTTTCACAAATTGCTCCTGTCATTTCACCGGTTTGTTCACATTCTAAGCAGAAATGATTTTGTCAGATGTTTTGTATAAAGTTTTTATTTATCGAATTTGCAAAAAATAAAAATAAAAATGCTCTGTTTCTCAAAATGCAGTGAATGTGGATAGAATAAAACAGTTATTCCATTCAACTTTGTCGTACATGGATTATAGACAACTCGGTGCTACACGCCTCGCCAACTATCAGCTCATGTACGACTTGGTTTTGTGGAATAACTGTAAAATATATCTATTTAACTGTATAATATCCATGAATTTATTAATATAATGCATCACATTTATAATCAACCTGGCAACTTAATAATAAACAGTTTTCAACATAAAACAACTGGAAAAAAAAGTAATTTTCAACAATATGATTTTTAAGTCTAATAAAAAACAAGAAGAAATACTACTACTACTACTACTACTACTACTACTACTAATAATAATAATTCCCCAAATTTTTCCTTCACTTTTTCTTTGACCATTTTTCTTTTGGATTTTTTGAGGGATAAAATGGTCAAAATATTTCTGTGAAGAATTTTTCATTTACTTTCACAAAGCAGCAGAAAATGAAAATGAACTTTCAGGGTTTGTCTCAGATATTGATCGAGTTTCATTTTGTGTGTTTTATCGTTTCATCTTTTCTGTCAGTAAGAACACATAATTCTGGATGTAGTTTAGTCATTAAAAATAAAAGCGGAGGAGGTCTTTGGATGGCAGCTGCTGTGTCTTGGCTTCTTGGTCACATCATAAAATAAAAAAATAAAAGATCTAAAATAATACATTTTAAGGCTACACATTTCTCAGTGTTTAAAAAAAATAATTAATCAATCAGTCAATCTAGCAATCAATTAATCAATTAATTAATTTCTACCTACTATATGTACCCACTGAAAAGATTCCAGGATGCCCCAAAACTTCACATTTCAAAATAATGAATTAAATGAAAAATAATCCAGTGAAGTTCTGCACCTGTCATGGATACAGCTGAGGGCAAAAGTTTTTGATTGAAAATCGAAAGCATATCTCTCCTGTCTGTTTTTTTCCTCAGCAGAATAAATTGTGAATATATTCCTGAAACAAGTCCAAAATTTTGAAAGTAGAAACAATTCACATTAAAAAAAAAAAAAATCACATGATCTCACAGATACAAGTTCAAACATTTCACATTCAATATGAAAAGTTATAAAGGTTGGGGATGGGGTGGGGTTCAGGGCGGAGTTAGTGGGTAGGGTTTGGGGCAGAGTTAGTGGGTGGGGTTATGAACTCACATTAAATCCTGTCACACTACCTTTATTCATGTGCATTATTTAATTTACTAATGAGGTCTGGCTCCCTCTCTCTCTTTTTTACTTTGATGTGTAAAAATTGAGACTCAGTGTGTCCATTTGTAAAGCTGATTGTTTGTCAAAAAAAAAAAACAATAACTAAAAAATAAACCTCATAAAATATCTAATTAGTGCTCTGTGAGATTTGTAATAAGGTTCTGATTGTTGTACGTAAATGAAAACTTAAGGAGTAAAACTGGTCAGATCTTACTCCGGAGAAGTTCCAGATTGTGAAAAAAACAAAACAAACAAACAAAAAAAAACCGAGCTTTAACTGCTTCCTGAGTGTTTATGGAGTAATTTCACAGGAAAAAAAATCCAATTAACGGAAAATTAACTTTGAGCAAAAAGCCATGTTTTATTCCCCAGAATCAATTTGTTGGGTTGTTAAAGTCGCATCCCAACCACGACCCATGTATTAAACACACACTCCGCACAGGAATGAAGGGAGACATTTATTTCTCAAAGACAAAAACATGAAATTGATTTGACTGTAAAGAAGTTAATTAAAAAATCCAGCCGAGTGTATGGATTTTTCCTAACACCAGAAAACAAGAAGCGTTTATCTTACAGTACATCAAACTCTGGAAGCCCATATCACCTGGAAAAAAAGTTTTTCTGCATAAATATGACCTAAAACATCATCAGATTTTCACACAAGTCCTAAAAGTAGATAAAGAGAACCCAGTTAAACAAATGAGACAAAAATATTATACTTGGCCATTTATTTATTGAGGAAAATGATCCAATATTACATATCTGTGAGTGGCAAAAGAATGTGAACCTTTGCTTTCAGTATCTGGTGTGACCCCCTTGTGCAGCAATAACTGCAACTAAACGTTTGCGGTAACTGTTGATCAGTCCTGCACACCGGCTTGGAGGACTTTTAGCCCGTTCCTCCGTACAGAACAGCTTCAACTCTGGGATGTTGGTGGGTTTCCTCACATGAACTGCTCGCTTCAGGTCCTTCCACAACATTTCCATTGGATTAAGGTCAGGACTTTGACTTGGCCATTCCAAAACATTAACTTTATTCTTCTTTAACCATTCTTTGCTAAATGGCTTGTGTGCTTATAGGGTCATTGTCTTGCTGCATGACCCACCTTCTTTTGAGATTCAGTTCAGGTGTCCTGACATTCTCCTTTAGAATTCACTGGTATAATTCAGAATTCATTGTTCCATCAATGATGGCAAGCCGTCCTGGCCCAGATGCAGCAAAACAGGCCCAAACCATGATACTACCACCACCATGTTTCACAGATGGGATAAGGTTCTTATGCTGGAATGCAGTGTTTTCCTTTCTCCAAACATAACGCTTCTCATTTAAACCAAAAAGTTCTATTTTGGTCTCATCCATCCACAAAACATTTTTCCAATAGCCTTCTGGCTTGTCCACATGATCTTTAGCAAACTGCAGGCGAGCAGCAATGTTCTTTTTGGAGAGCAGTGGCTTTCTCCTTGCAACCCTGCCATGCACACCATTGTTGTTCAGTGTTCTCCTGATGGTGGACTCATGAACATTTAACATTAGCCAATGTGAGAGAGGCCTTCAGTTGCTTAGAAGTTACCCTGGGGTCTTTTGTGACCTCGCCAACTATTACACGCCTTGCTCTTGGAGTGATCTTTGTTGGTCGCCCACTCCTGGGGAGGGTAACAATGGTCTTGAATTTCCTCCATTTGTACACAATCTGTCTGACTGTGGATTGGTGGAGTCCAAACTCTTTAGAGATGGTTTTGTAACCTTTTCCAGCCTGATGAGCATCAACAACGCTTTTTCTGAGGTCCTCAGAAATCTCCTTTGTTCGTGCCATGATACACTTCCACAAACATGTGTTGTGAAGATCAGATTTTGATAGATCCCTGTTCTTTAAATAAAACAGGGTGCCCACTCACACCTGATTGTCATCCCATTGATTGAAAACACCTGACTCTAATTTCACCTTCGAATGAACTGCTAATCCTAGAGGTTCACATACTTTTGCCACTCACAGATATGTAATATTGGATCATTTTCCTCAATAAATAAGTGACCAAGTATAATATTTTTGTCTCATTTGTTTAACTGGGTTCTCTTTATCTACTTTTAGGACTTGTGTGAAAATCTGATGATGTTTTAGGTCATATTTATGCAGAAATATAGAATATTCTAAAGGGTTCACGAACCTTCAAGCACCACTGTATAAGATAGTAAGTCATAACTATGAGAAATGCGCTTGTATTTATGAGATAAATTTACAGGGCAGCCATAGCCTGAAGGTTAGAGAAGCAGCCTTTGGCCCAGAAGGTTGCCAGTTTGATTCCCAGGACCGGTAGGAAAACTGTGAGAGGAGTTGAGTGAATGAACAGCACTCACCCCTCCCTCTGTATCACAGCTGAAGTGCCCTTGAGCAAGGCACCGAACCCCCAACTGCTCCCCGGGTGCTGTAGCATAGCTGCCTACTGCTCTGTGTGTGTGTTCACTACTTCATATGGGTTAAATGCAGAGGAGGACTTTAACTGTGCTTGAGTGTACATGTGATAAATAAAGGCTTTTTCTCAGATAGTCAGTCATAATTGAGATTTCTCATCTCATTATCTCTAGACACTTTATCCTTCTACAGGGTCGCAGGCGAGCTGGATCCTATCCCAGCTGACTACGGGCGAAAGGCGGGGTTCACCCTGGACAAGTCGCCAGGTCATCACAGGGCTGACACATAGACACAGACAACCATTCACACTCACATTCACACCTACGCTCAATTTAGAGTCACCAGTTAACCTAACCTGCATGTCTTTGGACTGTGGGGGAAACCGGAGCACCCGGAGGAAACCCACGCGGACACGGGGAGAACATGCAAACTCCACACAGAAAGGCCTTCGCCGGCCACGGGGCTCGAACCCAGGACCTTCTTGCTGTGAGGCGACAACGCTAACCACTACACCACCGTGCCGCCCGAGATTTGTCATAATTATGATAAACTTATTTCATTATGATGGTGTTGAAAACGGGCTTCCATATTTAACACACAACACACAGCTCAGGAAAACACTCTGAGGAACCCAAAAGTCTGCGTGACACAGGTACATTAGGCTTAGCCGAATTTTCTATTTTCATTTCAGTGCTAATACTGAGAGATTTCAGAGTGACTAAATTCCACAAACTCAATAAAGCAAAGTTTACACACACTTCCCAGTACACAAATGCATGAACACGCAAAAATCCTCTCGCTCTAAATGTACGCACTTAAGGGAAATGTTTCCACTCTTTGTTTTTTTTTTTTGTTTTTTTTTTTGGCCTGTAAAATGTGTAAAAAGTGCATCGGCTGGCAGAAAAAAGCCTCATCGGTAATCTTTCATGTTACTGGAAATGAGGACACACACACACACACACACACACACACACACACACACACACACACACACACACACACAGGCTTGATTCCCATTTGATTTTCTCCCCTGAATATATTAAATTACTGAAAGAGAAAGCTTTATAACACTGCAAAAACACTTAGAATGTCTTTTATTGATGTTTTAATTCCAGACGTATTTCAGATAAACAGTAATCTGCCTTGGACCTTGACATCAAACTTACAAAAAACAGACAAACAAAAACAAACAAACAAACAAAAACAACCCTTACAACTTAAAAAACACACACACAATAAATGTGATTTAAAGGTGCTGACTGCAGAATCATCCAAAATTTTATCCTCTGTCCCGCAAGAACAGCATCATGTGGATGAAAGGGATGTGATCATTTTGATATCCTGATGGTTGCTTTCCTCCATTTTGGGACAGTTTTCCTCCTTCTTGAGGTAAACAGTACGGCCATACAGAAACGGGAACCAGTCGAACGTGAGGGAGGAGCTTTAACTAATTAGCATAACTATGGAACTGTCTGACACCAAGATGGCGACGCCACCAAGAAAACATCATAACTCTGCATCAACCTCGGAGAGTTTTGAGTTGCAGGGATGTGATTTCTGGATGATGTTCGCGAATAGATTCGTGAAACTGTTAGGACTGGGACTGTTTTGGCCTCTAGAGGCCGCTGTTATTTCCATCTTGTCATGTTTGTTTTGGCCTCTAGAGGCCGCCACTGTGTTTTTGTGTTTGTCTTCATTGCCTGTTTCCTGCCCCGCCCTGTTCCTTAATTAGTGTGTGTATAAATACCCCTCTTTTTGTTCCCTTGTCACGGAGTCTTTTTCCTATGTTATGCTGTTAGTGCTAGTTCCCTCTGGCCCATGTACCTTGCCTGTGTCTTTGTATTCTTGGTTTTTGCTTCTTTCTTTTGGACTTTGTGGATTTTGTTTTTGACCTTTTTGATCTTCTGAGCGTTTGAGTTTTTGCCTTTTTTCTTATTTGGATTTTGGACTTTAACCTTGGGATATTTTATTTTTGTTTATCTTCTGAGCTTTGGATTATTCTTTTTGTTTTTTCCCTTGGATTGTACATAGTGTAAATAAACTGTTTTTGATACTTTCTACTTCCGCCTCACGCCTCTGCACTTGAGTCTTCCCCCTGGTGGCCTAGTGGGGGTTTGCTGGATTATCACACCAGTGAACCAGGTTCGAATCCCAGCAAAAGATGAATATTTATATCTTTTCTCTGTTACTGCTTTTGTGTTCTTGTTCCTTTCTCTGTAAGATCAAAACATTCCATGTAGAACTCCATACTTGCTACCGTGGAGTCGAACCCATGGGTTCTAAGGCTAAGACAGCTAAGCGCTAGCTAGAATGATTTAGTTATCTGTCCAGAAAAATGACACGCCGTCTAACCTTGCTCTATCTAACAGTTGCGCTCACTAGACAGACTTTCCTTTTCTTTTTCGCTGGAGGGAGAGCCGAGTCCACCATGTTCGCCCACGCCAACTTGTTTTGGTTAAAAGTAGCTCAAACAGACACGCCCCACAGTGGTCACGTGATATTGTTGCTCACTGGCTTTGACAATCTCCGGAATTATAAAACGCAGGATGCTTTTTCACATGCAGATATACGGTGTGTGTGTGTGTTTGTGTGAAACATCTCGAAACTCCAACAGAAACAGAACACTTTTCCCCCCAGAATTTAACTTCGTAGTCAGAACCTTTAAATTAGAAGTATTTTAACATTTAAATGCATCTTTTTTTTCCACCAGAGTATTTTTTTTCACGTGTTCTAATGTTTATGAAGTGCTTATGGATGTGTTACGAAGGCCTAGCGTCGGTACCTTTTAAAATACATTCCTATTATTTGAAATAAAAAAAAGAACAGTCTGGAACAATTAATCTAAAAAGATAAATGAAGACTTTTTTTCTGTACGACATAAAACCTTTAAGTCACTTGACACAAGCCTTTGAAAAATGCGTATGAACGTGTTACAAAGGTAATCATAGCAGCAAGGTTGTCACTGTAGCTACGTACTCTACAAATTAAATACGACTCATTTTTGTCAAAACTGTCATGTACGACATCAAACCTCGACTATCCTGACTTGTCTAATGTTTATGCAGAGCTTATGAATGTGTTACGAAGGCTCAATGTCTTTTCTCTCATTCAGTGCAAAGATGAACATGAAGATGAAGTCATGTACGACATAAAGCCTTTAATCTCCCTGTACATGATATCGCCAGATAAAAATCCTGATTTAAAGATTTATTCAGTGTTTATGAATGTGTTATGAAGCCTCAGTGTCGCTATCATTCGAATAAATTTGCTCAAATGAACAAACGAGAGCGAGCCCAAGAGCGTTTCAGTTCACTCTCTGTAACGTAACAATGAAGCATACAGTGCGTCATGCTGTTTATAAAGCACCTATGAGATGTAAAGAGCATAAAGAACGTTTTTAATGAGCACACAGCCGTATTGTGTTGCTGTAAGCTTGCGGCCCATTCGAACGCTCCATGCTGCTGGCTCAGGAGTTTAAACAAAAGGAGGCGCGGGTCTTTTTGGCGAGGGTGAGGTATAAATGCGAGGGGGTTAAACGAGGCGGAACTGTGCGTCAGTCACCGGGAGGGTACGGATCTGACGAACGGAAAGAAGCCAGAATGAGCACGGGAAAGGTAAGAAGTGTGAACTTTGGTCGTGTTTGAAAATAAATGCCGTAATTTTGCTGTACTCCGTGTCCAGTGAACATCAGTCGAGAATTACAAACAACAAAAAACCCTTGATATATTGTTTACCCTGTGCAATAATTTACAATGTGAATAATTTCTCCTGAAACAGATCATCTTCTATGAGGACAGGAACTACTCGGGGCGTTCCTGGGAATGCAGCGGCGACTGCCCCAACATGGCCGCCTACCTGAACCGCTGTTACTCGTGCCGAGTCGACAGCGGCTGCTGGATGGTGTACGATCGCCCCAACTTCATGGGCAACCAGTATTTCCTCAGGAAGGGCGAGTACAATGACTACATCGGCACGTGGGGGATGAACGGCTGGATCCGCTCCTGCCGCTGGATCCCCATGGTATCATAACGTTCCTTATGATTGAAAAACCTCATAAATATCACCAACTTTATTCCTGTTACACCACAGAGATTTTTACTTCCTGTTCTCACTTATGTTATAGCAGCTATAAACAGACATTCCTTCACCAAGCAATCTCTCTCTCTCAACTGCAAAGCAAAAACTCACCTGTTCTGAAATGTTACAGCTTTACCACTGACACTGGAGACTCCTTCCAGAAATGTTGCAAAAAACATCTCTTTACAGAAAACTTAAAAAAAAAACCTTAAAAATGTTCTTTTTTTTTAAAATATGGAATATCCAACGCACAAAACTCTGAGGAGTTGTTACTATAGAAACAATAAATATACACACCTGGTATAAACCTGTCAGAGCTGCTGTTATAGAAAATTAATCAACACCTTCTGACCAATCAGAATCCAGAATTCAGCAGCGCTGTGGTATAAATGTAGATAATTATTCCTCAAATTCCCAAATTCAAAATTAAGAATTAATCTTTTATTTACGTAAATAGTTATTTAATTATTGAATATTTATCTAATTTAATGTATGTTTTAGCTTGTTTAAATTAAATTATTATTATACTATTATTTAAGTTAAACAAAAAGAAATGAAAGTAACAGAAATGACATTTGTCGATTTCTTAGAATTTCATTCACTTCAACTTAATGTTTTTTAAATTGTTCAATAATTTGAAATTATTTTTATTTTAAATTTTAATTCATATATAAACTAACAGAAAATAATTTCATAAATTCTTGTTTCCTAATAAACATCTTAATGCACTATATAATATTCACGACTCAAATTTTAAAATATTCAAAAGTATGTGAATGATCGGTTTGTTATCTTAAAGTTCTGAAATCGACTGCAAATATAGAATTATTCCGAAAAATTCACAATTATGGTCTTCAGAGTGCTAGTCGGTTGGCGTACAGCTAACGTGTGTGTGTGTGTGTGTGTGTGTGTGTGTATTCTTGCACTCGAACAGTACAGCGGTCCCTACAGAATGAGGCTCTACCCGAGGGAGAACTTCATGGGCCAGATGATGGAGATGTCTGATGACTGCGACTCCTTCATGGATCGTTATAACTGGTCTCACGGCTGCATGTCGTGCCACGTGATGGACGGCCACTGGCTCATGTACGAGTTTCCTCACTACAAAGGCAGGATGTGGTACTTCGGTCCTGGACAGTACCGGCACTACAGGCACATGATGGGACTGAGCGGCATGAGGTGCATGAGCATGAGACGCATCATGGATTCCTGGTACCACTAAAAGGACTGAATGTTACATCTCGTCAGTGCTAAATAAAGCAAATAGAACCCAAATTCGACAGATTTCTGTCTTCCTTATCACTGATGGATTCAGGGCTGCAATATAATTTGCAATTATAGAAACTGTACATCATTTATAGACAAAGTCCTTCATTCAGCATCTTCATTTAGTAAACATGGGCTTGAAACATTTTAAACATATGTTAAAACATATTTACAACATTATAGTTTAACTTAAATTATTATAAGAAGAATAAAACACTTTGGGATGTGATATTATTGGAAAATAATCAACTTTAAGGTGATGGGTGACTGTGTAAGCCTGAAAATGAAAGGGGTAAAAAATCAAATCAAATCAAAAAATGCTCAAAAATAAAAAAGAAACATCATGTTAACTTTAATCAAATGCCAACTTTAATTAATGCCAATTTAAATTTAAAAAACAAAACAAAACAGGAAATTCTCACTTGATGGAAAGTTCAAACAAACAAAACCCCTAATGGCTAAATAAATTAATAAAATCCTAATAATTTATATTGCACATAACATAATTAAATAATTTATAGTCTTTGTTCTTTAAATTAAAGGATCATAAGTAGGTTGATATTTTTCAGCCTTTTTGTTTTTGGTGTTTTTTTCTGCAATGAATCTCTTTTTCATTGTGGACTTATAAAGGGCAGAGAACCAAATAAAATATAAACCTTATAAAACAAATAAAAGAAAAAAAAATCTGGAAAATGAAAAAGGCAATATTTTTCCAGCCTCCACAGGCTTTTCATTTTCCACGTGAGATGAATGCTAATTCAAAGCAGATGTGTTCTACACTTTTCAATTATTTTATATTATTCCTTGAGATGCTTTCGGGAAGTTTGTGAGGGTTTATTTATTGAAGGAAAAAAAAACTACAAAACTCCTGAGTTCTTTTATTCTCGTGCCATTTTAACACGGGATGAAAACCCTCAAGGATAAAACAGGCTGATTTTGCAGCTGTGCCTTTAAACATCCATCCATCCATTGTCTGTATCTGCTCTGCTTTATCCTGTTCTACAGGGTCGCAGGCGAGCTGGAGCCTATCCCAGCTGACTACGGGTGAAAGTCGGGGTTCACCCTGGACAAGTCGCCAGGTCATCACAGGGCTGACACATAGACACAGACAACCATTCACACTCACATTCACACCTACGCTCAATTTAGAGTCACCAGTTAACCTAACCTGCATGTCTTTGGACTGTGGGGGAAACCGGAGCACCCGGAGGAAACCCACGCGGACACGGGGAGAACATGCAAACTCCACACAGAAAGGCCCTCGCCGGCCCTGGGGCTCGAACCCGGACCTTCTTGCTGTGAGGTGACAACGCTAACCACTACACCACCGTGCCACCGCCTTTAAACATTTAATATGTAAATAGCTTTGCTCTGATTGGATAACATCTTCAAACAAGTACTCTTACATCCACACTCATGGAATTGTTTTGCTGCAGTTTCTCTTTGTCGTTTTTAATGTTGACACCCGTGTGTGTGTGTGTGTGTGTATATGAAACTAATATTCATGTAACTTTAACAGTTATTTGCTGAAGGTGAAGTGAACATCAGTGAATAATAAGTGAGATGAAGTCAAGGTTGAGGTTATTCATCGATATTCACTGAGCCTGAGGTGGATAATAGTTTTTGTATAAATACACAGGTGATTTATTTTTTAAAAAATTATATTAAAAACTAATTTATTTCAATTTTCAAAAAGCAGTATGTAAATGTAATAACTTTGTGGTGCAGATTTGTGTCACTTATCTACACCGGGTCACATAAAATCCTTTGTTTTGAAATTGATAAAATAAATCCCAATCCCACTTTCCCTTTGAATAGTTTTAGACCAAACTTCAGAGCATCTTTAGTGCTTTTAGGAGCAGTACCTTCTTTCATCATTTGTAATTCTTCCTCACTTACAGTGACGACGCGATCAGCCGCCATTTTGCCGAGTCGCTCGAGGTGATTATCGGGAAACAGTCCGACTCTCTCGACCAACCAGCACGCATGATTTTCTATAATCACCTCCGTATTTAACCAAAATACATAAAATATTTCAATATCTTGTTTGCTTGATCACATCCCTAATGTCAGGGAAGCTACCATGCCAAACAAACCAGAACAAGCACCAGCTAACTTCCTGAAGTAGTGCAAATGAATCCCGGGTAACGTCCCTCAGTGTGTGAAGATGAACAGATTGATCAAAAATCACACAACAGGAAGTTGTTTATTTCTCCAACACTGTGGTCAATTTAGATAATGTACCCAAGCAAACTATGTACATGTTTTATTTTTGTAAATTTAGCATTATGAAATGAATGCTAACGTTCACTGACTGGCTAATGTTACCTGAGGGCTTTGAAAGGTCATGCAAATGAAGAAAAGTTCAGTAAAATGTAGAAATCTATTACAATATCCAATACAGCATTTAACATTTGTTTTATTTTATTTTATTTTATTTTTTTAATTGTGAACGTTTTACTTCCAGTTTCCGGACTCATGGTTGATTCCAACACTCAGCACGGCTCCATCTTCTTGATCTGGATCGCTATGAGCAGTGATATGTTAATGAGGGGGTGGTACCATAAACAACATGCAAGAAGTACACATTTTTGTAACTGGCCTGTTGTCTCTACCTATTTTCTTTCTAAGAGTCCACTTTGAAACACTCACTCCATCCCCAAGTCACATCGACATATCATATCTTATTTCAAAAACAACAACAAAAACAATTTCCCACAGTACATCCCCTTTAAAGGAGAACTGAAGTCATTTTTAAACTTGCTTTATTTCTTAATTAACATGTTATTCAATTACGTTTTCGGTTTTAGTAACCTTATATCGTGACTCATATTGGCAACTAATTGCAATTAAATATTATACTTATCGGCCTATTCGGTTTTTAGCCGTGTTGAATTTAGTTCGTTTGGTCCACGGCAGGCGTCGCTTATCGGCGCGATCTTCACGAGACTTGTGCGAGACTTCGAAACGTGAAGTGTCAGCCAGGTGTCAATGCCACCATTTTGAAAACTGTTTTCCAAACGAAATATTGCACAAAAACGAGTTTAAATGACGATTACTGCCTACTTTTTTCAAACTTTCCTGATTGCTATCAAAACAAACAAAACTTCCGGCTCGATTACGTCAGCATTCGAAAGAGGGCGCACGCGTCTTTTGACATCCCCTGTGTCCGAAATCGCTCCCTACTCACTATATAGGGCACTATATAGTGAGGATGCCATTTTGTAGTGCTACACCTATTGAGGTTTTTCACCTGACATCACAGGGTCACGTGACGCCCCGGTGTCCGCCATTTTGAAGGTCAAGCTAGCTAATGTCAACAACATCATAGCTAGTATGTTACTGTAGCAATGTTTATGTTCAGTCATTTGGATGACTGTTAAAACCTTTCAGTCTCAAGTTTTTCCTTTACTGTATTTACTAGTTTACTGTAATTATGATCCGGCAGCTATTTACACCGGATCCAGTGTAAATAGCTGCCGGAGCGCGCTCCGGCTTGCTCCCCCTCAAATTAAGCAGCGCGCTCCGGCTTGCTCCCGGAGTGCTCTGGCCGAGGTTCCGGAGCGCGCTCCGGCAGCTATTTACACTGGATCCGGTGTAAATAGCTGCCGGATCATAATTACAGTAAACTAGTAAATACAGTAAAGGAAAAACTTGAGACTGAAAGGTTTTAACAGTCATCCAAATGACTGAACGTAAACATTGCTACAGTAACATACCAGCTATGATGTTGTTGACATTAGCTAGTGCTAACAGCTAGCTGCTAGTACACTGCTACAACACAGACACCGACCCTAATAATACAGTTCTTGGTCATTGCCTGGTAACAGCAAATTTATAACGGGCCATGTCTCAACAGACTAAGAAGTTATTTCAATGACATTTAATAACATTTTGTTTATCCTGAGGACCGAAAGTAAATGAAAATGTGAACAAACCTTAGCTGTAATAAGATGGCGACCACCGGCTCCAGGGACGACCCGCTGATGTAGGCATGTTACCCAGCCTGACACAAAATATTTGTAGGCATCCAAACTCTTATACGCTTTCAGATCAATACCTGTGTATGGCGATGGGTTTTTAACGACATAGGTATACAGATCATGTGGGCCGAAGTCAGGTAAAGACGAGGGCTTCGTGTACTTCCGTACGTCAGTGAACAATCCTGGTGGAAGCAGGTAAACGTCGTTCTCTAAGCCTGCTAACCTCAATTTTTGCAAATACCTCTCCCTCTGCTCGCCCTGTAAATGCCCTACGTCGCTGGATAGTGAAGGTGTTTTCTGCATCTCGCTCCTTTTTCTTTTATGTTTTTCATTTGTCGCCTTCCTCGCATTCAAACTGATTAGAGCCGTGACGTCCAAAATGGCAGCCTCACATGACTTGGTCACGTGGGTGAAAAACCTCAATAGGGCATATAGTGTATAGTGCACTCAAAGTATCCCACAATGCATCATGAAAAGTAGTGTACAATAATGGTCACTAACCAAAGCAATATATTCCATCATGCATTGCGGTCACGCTGAAAGAAATCAAATTAAAAGTCTCTTATTTGATTTAATAAAAGGCAGCGGCAAAGAAGAAAGGATTCAGCCTTGATTTAAAAGAACTGAAAGCTGCAGGTACCGTATTTTTTGGACTATAAGTCGCACTTTTTTTCATGGTTCGGCTGGCCATGCGACTTATACTCCGGTGCGACGTATGTATGTTTTTTTTTCACTGCGGAATAACTGGCGCTGATGCTGAGTCTGACGACAGCCACGCAGAAGAAGAGGAAACGGCGCTTCGTCTGCCGCTGGAGTTGGCAGAGTTGTTCAGAAGCGACACCGAGGATGAGGAATTCAATGGATTTGCTGATTTGGAGTGAAATCGTCAGCTTGATAAACTTGATTGACCTGTGTTTTATTATTAATGATAGGCCTATAGTTATTTAAATAAGTTATGTAATGATTTTAGCCAGTGCTTAATTTGTGAAGTGGGAGGTCCCGGAACGCAGGAGGTGGGTGGGTCTGGCGACTCAAAAAAAAAAAAGCGGGGGTGGTTTACTATAACTTTACGCACACGTGCTTATTGTGTGTGTAAAAAAAATAATAATATCAGACATTATGATCTTAGAAAATGCTTTAGTGATGAACAGTTACAGACAGTAATATGTCGTGATATTATGTTATAAAATATAATTTTTTATTAGGCTATATATTAAATTATATATTAAATTTATCTTCTAAAATAACAGACTGTACTCATATCACAACCGGTTTATTTCACCATTGGAGATCAGATCACACAAGACATGAGTTAAATGACTCATTTTAAGGATTTAAGTAGGGTAAGGTGGGTAAGGCGCCATACCATAAATCCGGGGACCCGGGTTCGATTCCAACCTGCGGTCATTTTCCAAGCCCTCCCTGTTTTTCTCCTGCTCATTAAAAGCAGTGCCAGCAAACATAAGTGTAATCAATTCAAGTAATAGTTAAGAAATAAAGGGTTTACAAAACAAGTTGGAGAATTCATTTTAAAAATTTTAGTAAGCTTTCTTGTTTTTTTGCCATTTTTTCCACAGCGCAAGCTAACGGCTACAAAAAACCCGGTGTTCTATTGAGCGGAAGTATACACCCCATGTCCCCCCCCTTCCCCTTTCGCATAGATTTTGTGGATGTCATAGGAGAGAAATCAACAACAGATATCAAAATCAAAACCGAACACTAAACACATTTTTATTTACTTATTTAATTTATTTGATTTTTTTCCCTTTGTGATGGTCACGGAGGTGATCTGATCCATTTAAATAGTTGCCGGAACACCGAATGAAATGAAAATAGCTGCCGGATCCGACAACGGAGGTTACAGATCTTGTTCCGTCATGTTCCGGCTCAAATTAAGCCCTGATTTTCGGCCTATAGGCTGTTGAATAACTTGATGTTACGGTACATATTCAGCCAGTTTTTCTCTGGGCTATTATAAATGATTTTGTTTTGCATTTTTAAAAATAACTCTCCTTCCAAGATGAACTTTATTCTTCATCTCTGATTTATGGTGTTAATGGTCTGAATAACGTTTAATGTTTTTATCTGATATGACGTTAACTGGCAGGCGCACTTTCTGCCTGTTTTTTTCTCTGAGCGGTTGTTGTTGTTGTTGTTTTTCACTAGATGGTTGTTTTTACTACCGTACCTGTCTTTGGAGATGATATACCTATAGCCTACTTGGCCTCTGATTTGATTAAATAAAATTGGACAAAAATGAAGAATGACACTCCTCGATGATGACTACAGCTTTAATAACACAGATGAAAGAGCCATGGGGCGATAATAAGCCCTACCGGTAAAAATATTCTAAAAGCAAACTGATTAATGCATCAGTAATAGGCTACTAATATTAGTTATAATAATAATATAGACTATTAGTAATAACGATAGTGATAGTATTAAAGACAGTAGTAGATATTTAAAATAATCAGACTAGGCTACTTACAGGGCAAAGGGCGCGTTATCACTGCTCAGCTGTTCGTTTATTAAATAAACAATGCAGTCGCGCAGTAACCACGCGCCGCTTATCAGATAGAATCACAGATTCTATGGATAGAATAACCCTTCAAAAATGTGCGACTTGTAGTCCGGTGCGACGTATATACAGTGGTGCTTGAAAGTTTGTGAACCCTTTAGAATTTTCTATATTTCTGCAAAAATATGAGCTAAAACATCATCAGATTTTCACACAAGTCTTAAAAGTAGAAAAAGAGAACCCAGTTAAACAAATGAGACAAAAATATTATACTTGGTCATTTATTTATTGAGGAAAATGATCCAATATTACATATCTGTGAGTGGCAAAAGTATGTGAACCTCTAGGATTAGCAGTTAATTTGAAGGTGAAATTAGAGTCAGGTGTTTTCAATCAATGGGATGACAATCAGGTGTGAATGGGCACCCTGTTTTATTTAAAGAACAGGGATCTATCAAAGTCTGATCTTCACAACACATGTTTGTGGAAGTGTATCATGGCACGAACAAAGGAGATTTCTGAGGACCTCAGAAAAAGCGTTGTTGATGCTCATCAGGCTGGAAAAGGTTACAAAACCATCTCTAAAGAGTTTGGACTCCACCAATCCACAGTCAGACAGATTGTGTACAAATGGAGGAAATTCAAGACCATTGTTACCCTCCCAGGAGTGGTCGACTAACAAAGATCACTCCAAGAGCAAGGCGTGTAATAGTCGGCGAGGCCACAAAGGACCTCAGGGTAACTTCTAAGCAACTGAAGGCCTGTCTCACACTAGCTAATGTGAATGTTCCTGAGTCCACCATCAGGAGAACACTGAACAACAATGGTGTGCATGGCAGGGTTGCAAGGAGAAAGAGACTGCTCTCCAAAAAGAACATTGCTGCTCATCTGCAGTTTGCTAAAGATCATGTGGACAAGCCAGAAGGCTATTGGAAAAATGTTTTGTGGATGGATGAGACCAAAATAGAACATTTTGGTTTAAATGAGAAGTGTTATGTTTGGAGAAAGGAAAACACTGCATTCCAGCATAAGAACCTTATCCCATCTGTGAAACATGGTGGTGGTAGTATCATTGTTTGGGCCTGTTTTGCTGCATCTGGGCCAGAATGTCTTGCCATCATTGGTGAAACAATAAATTCTGAATTATACCAGCGAATTCTAAAGGAAAATGTCAGGACATCTGTCCATGAACTGAATCTCAAGAGAAGGTGGGTCATGCAACAAGACAACGACCCTAAACACACAAGTCGTTCTACCAAAGAATGGTTAAAGAAGAATAAAGTTAATGTTTTGGAATGGCCAAGTCAAAGTCCTGACCTTAATCCAATTGAAATGTTGTGGAAGGACCTGAAGCGAGCAGTTCATGTGAGGAAACCCACCAACATCCCAGAGTTGAAGCTGTTCTGTATGGAGGAACGGGCTAAAATTCCTCCAAGCCAGTGTGCAGGACTGATCAACAGTTACCGGAAATGTTTAGTTGCAGTTATTGCTGTACAAGGGGGTCACACCAGATACTGAAAACAAAGGTTCACATACTTTTGCCAATAACAGATATGCAATGTTTGATCATTTTCCTCAATAAATAAATGACCAAGTATAATATTTTTGTCTCATTTGTTTAACTGGGTTCTCTTCATCTACTTTTAGGACTTGTGTGAAAATCTGATGATGTTTTATGTCATATTTATGCAGAAATCTAGAGAAATCTAAAGGGTTCACAAACTTTCAAGCACCACTGTATGTTTTTCTCGTCTTCATAATGCATTTTTTGACTGATGCGACTTAAACTCCGGAGCGACGTATAGTCCGGAAAATATGGTACTTTGTATTGATTAATGTGGGAAATGCGCTCAGTATAATATGGATTTATCACAAAAACACACGCATGTATTTATTATTTTGAAACCCACCAGCCGACTGATCTGATGTTTTAATTGTGTGACAGTAATGACGTAAATACCAGTGCAGCAGACTAGTGTCACAAAGTGTTTTTTCTTTTTTTTCCATTTTACCAATGAGCTCACTATATAGTAGTGAACGAGTGAGCGATTTTGGACACAGGGAGCGTTGGCAGATGTTGGTCACTTTGATTTCCGCTGTACGTTTTACTTCCGTCCTACGATGTCTCGCACAGGTCTCAACGAATCTCGTTTATGGCCATTGCTTTGACATATGGACTGATATATTCCAGAGCATATTTCAAACACTCATAACTTGCTATAGCAGCGACAAAATAGCGATCAAAAATGCATTCCTATATTTAATAAAATGAGATAAATAGAATTTTGATAATAAAAAAATTTGCCTTCAGTTCTCCTTTAAAACGCCACTTTTTGGACACATTTTGGAGAAGCACAGGCATGACTGCAGCCATGAAGCAGCCGATTAGCAGCATTGGATTGGCAGTGATGTTGTGATGAGATAACAGCACATGCTTTCGACAAACATTTAACCCTGACCTCGAACAGCCAGTACAGGATTTCACTGATTTTTTGTCCACAGCTGTGCTCCAAACTAATCACTAAATCACTAAGCACTTCTGCAGTGACTCTGTGTAATGAGTCTCCGCTCTGAATCACTGCTCTCCAGTTTCCTATAAAACACCCGCAGGCATATTGATCACCTTTGGCTTGGACGAACTCAGTGTTATCCACTCACCACTGGAGAAGTCAGGAAGCTCCACCAGCGTTAGAACAGCGTTAGGATAACAACAACTCGGACAGCAGTGCAGCTCTGGATCACAGGTTTATCACTGTAACTGTAAATGGATAAAACTATAATGTGGTGTTCTTTAAGAATTTTAAATTGTAAGTAAGTGTTGGTGAATTGCTGCAGTGTGAGAGGAATAAAACAGTTCAGGATGTTCTAAGGAAATAATCAACTTTGGTGTGGTAAGAGTAACTCTGCTACATCACATCACATCCTGCTGTTGATTATTTGTCGCCACAGATCGCGAGATATTATTTCCGTGAGTAGATTTAGTTCACTAAAATTGCACAAACTGACCTGCTAGTAAGCGAGCTTCTATTGTATTTTCCATGCACTTCCGATCTTGACAGGCCAATCCCACCTACTGATTTTAGCTCAAAAAAATATCGCATTACAAAATAAATCAGTAAGCACTGTTGGATTCGCTCTTCTGACCTCGCTACAGATGTTTTCTGTGGTTGGTTGAAGAGAGCAACTGGACTTGCTTGACGATTCTTGAAAACGTTTCGCCTCTCCTCTGAAAGGCTTCCTCAGTTCTGTCTGACTAATAGGGAGTATCCAGTATTTATTCTCTCATGGATCATCATAGAATCCGAATCAGAATGCTGATGGCTGCATTGTGGGTGGCTGATAAGATGTCTTAGGCACCCACCTCTGTTCAATGATGGCCATTCCAGGTTGACAAAAATGAACGATCCACCCTGGCTAAGATGTCTGCCAGTCTTCTG
Organism: Neoarius graeffei; assembly: GCF_027579695.1. Lineage (NCBI taxonomy): Eukaryota > Metazoa > Chordata > Actinopteri > Siluriformes > Ariidae > Neoarius > Neoarius graeffei. Next base: position 3,524,134 of record NC_083596.1, read on the forward strand.
GAAGTCCTCTCATACTCCCGCACCAGTCGAAGGGATCTCATCCCAAAGTGCGTAGGAACATATCTGTGAAGAAACTCAGTCGTCCAGGTACATAGTAATCTGTGATTGGTTGAAGAGAGCAACTGGACTTGCTTGATGATCAGCCGCCCACAATGCAGCCATCAGCATTCTGATTCGGATTCTATGATGATCCATGAGAGGATAAATACTGGATACTCCCTATTAGTCAGACAGAACTGAGGAAGCCTTTAGGATGAGAGGCGAAACGTTTTCAAGAATCGTCAAGCAAGTCCAGTTGCTGTCTTCAACCAACCACAGATTACTATGTACCTGGACGACTGAGTTTCTTCACAGATATACAGATGTTTTCTGTTTTCACAGTGGACACACAGCGTCAAATCATCATATTAAGCAAAGCTGAGAGCCAATGGAATGGAATAGTGCGATAATGATTTACTGAATTTCGGCACGGCCATAATTCAGCATCAGCATGAGGACTGTGGTTAATCACAGCCGTGCCAGAGAGCGACTTAAAAAAATCATATTCAATACTAAAAAATAATTTGATAAATATTGATGGTCAAAATTTGCACACCAAAATAATTTCAAGAAATGGAAACAAATGGTCAGTTTTGAAGAATATTTAACAGTTATTCCACGAAATCGAGTCGTACATGAGCTGATAGTTGACGAGGCGCGTAGCACTGAGTTGTCAATAGGGGTGTTCACACGGCACATATTTGCATCGATGCTGCACCGATGTATTTTGTTGCGATATATCTTACACCGGTGTAAATTTTGTGGAGTGTTCACACGTCACAACCCTGCTTACTAGAGAGAAGCGTGTTAGCACCGGTGCAGCCCCACTTGCGTTCACACGGCAGTTTTTGCGACCGTGCTATACGATAGTAATAATGCGGAAATGAAATATGCGCATGCATGAAAATGTACTTCCTTTTCCCAGTTGTCATGGCATCACCAAGCGCCGGGAAAACAACGTGGATGAAGACACCAGTGTTGCCAGATACTGCTGACGTTTTCCAGCCCAAAATATGTTCAAATCCGCCAAAATGCACTTAAAACCGCCCAATCTGGCAACACTGGAAGACACGCAGTTCTGTCGTTGTTGATATTCGCCATTTTGGAAGCGCAAAATACCAGGATGCAAATTATGCAATGCCCGTATGTAATCAACTCTCCTCACGTGTAGCGAGTCTACCCCTGTAGCGTTCAGACATCCCATTTTATATCGGTGCTGCCCCGCAAACTAGCATTTACTCCGGAGTAAATTTCTTAAACCACCTCCCGAGCAGGGTTAGATTTGCACCGGTTTAAGCAGCTTTCAGGGGCTACACCGGTATAACTTTGTACCGTGTGAACGCTCTAACGGGGCAGCCCCGGTGCTACACCGGAGTAAAAGTTGCCGTGTGAACACCCCTTATAATCCATGAACGACGAGATTGAGTGGAATAACTGTTTTATTTTATCCACATTCACTGGATTTTGAGAAACAGAGCATTTTTATTTTTATTTTTTGCAAATTCGATAAATAAAAACTTTATACAAAACGTCCGACAAAATCATTTCCGCTTAGAATGTAAACAAACCGATGAAATGACAGGAGCAATTTGTGAAAAATGTAATAATAATAATAATAATAATAATAATAATTCTTGAAAAATTAAAAAAAAGTTCTTACCATCCATCCATCTTCTACCACTTATCTGGATCCAGGTCATGGGGGTAGCAGCCTAAGCAGAGCAGCCTAGACTTCCCTTTCCCCGGCCACCTCCTCCACCAGCGGTTCTACTCCGAGTCTCTCCTGAATGACCGAGCTTCTCACCCTGTCTCTAAGGGAGAGCCCAGCCACCCTGCGGAGAAAACTCATTTCTACTGCTTGTATCCGTGATCTCATTCTTTCGGTCACTACCCACAGCTCGTGACCATAGGTGAGAGTGGGAACATAGATGGGCCAGTAAATTGAGAGCTTTGCCTTTTGGCTCAGCTCTCTCTTTACCACAACAGACCGGTTTAGCATCTGCATCACTGCTGACATTGCCCCGATTCATCTGTCCAACTCCCGCTCCTCCTTACGCTCACTCGTGAACAAAACCCCAAGATACTTAAACTAAAGTATTCTTACCATCACATACTTTTATTCCATATTTTGTTGCTTTTTTATTTTTTTTTGGGGGGGGGGTTGTTTTCGAGTAGAGTTTTTATTTCATCCTTGGTTGGTTCAGCAACACGCGCTGCCATTCTGTTTTTCTCTACTCACAGTATATGAGCTGATATCCTAGTAGCAGAGTAGCCAATAAGAGCACGCAATTGCTCATATCCAGTGAATGTGGCTAGAATATTTCTTGATATTTAATTGTTTGATAATCAATGCAGTGTAAAAATTAAATAAATAATATGGATAATAAAATAACACTAGACACAAACGACCAAAGAAACACAAATTTGTGAGGAAGCACTGATACAGATGATGGTGATGGAGGTAAAGAATATCTCTTCTTCAAGAAGGTTCGTTCTTTAGCACAAAACAGTTGGCTAATAATAATTAATTAATAATAACCAAGTAAACAATGTAGGATAACTATAACTCTATTATTCCAGACAAATAAGGTCATGATATTTATTGTAGCAACAAGCTACAAACCTTTATTAACAACTGTTTGAGAAGAATTCTGAAGATAAGTTGGACAGACAGAGTAACAAACGAAGATCTTTGGGAACAATCAGGTCAGGAACCCATTCAAATATACAGTAAATCAGTCAGTCAGTGCGTTTACATGCACATAGAGAAAATCGAATTTCTGCCATTGCTCGACTGAAATCGAAGTTCTAAATGCCATGGAAACACCTTAGCTAGGCTGAAATTGAACCGAACTTGATTTCTCGTAATCGAGCTACACGACCTAGATTATGTGATTTTTGCTGAGCTACTTAGTGCATGTAAACCCTATCAAGCTACGTAGTCGAGCTACTTACTTCAGCACTGCCCCTTCTGGAAGTGACGAGTGACGAGACCACAAGCTGGAAACACGACAGCCTCGGTCGGCATGACAACAGTAGTAGCGAGCAGCAGAAGAGGTCAGGAGGAACAAACGAAGAAGAGAAAATGGTGAGCAGAAACGTGCACTTCTGGAGCAATGAGGAGACAGAGTTCATGCTCATTCAGCTTAAGGAGTTGAATATATTAAAATTCATGGACGGGAGAAAAACGCCCAATGGAGAACATGGAACTGATAACTTTGTTTACACTCTTGAATAGCTCTTCTTCATGACGACAACTGGAAGTGTACCAACATGATGGGGCGTGTAGCGTCACCTGTGGCTCGGGTGCACAATGTACCTCACACAATAGCTCGATTTCCTTGTGTGCATGTAGGATTGGATTTCTCTGGCACCCCTGCTGGGACCCTTTGCTCGATTACCGACAGCAGCTCGATTTGGATGTGCATGTAAATGTACTGAGTGTAAATGGAGATGGATTGGCCACACCTTGAGGAAACATCCAGACAGTGTTACAAGGAAAGCTTTAAAATGGAATCCCCAGGGCAAGCGGAAAAGAGGACACCCCAAAAACACCTGGAGGCGTGATGTTGAGGCTGTGATAAAGAGCTGGGGCCAAACCTGGAACATGCTTGAGAGGCTAGCCCAAGACAGGATGAGATGGGGGAGGGAGATCGTTGATGGCCGATGCTCCAGGAGGCGCTAAGGGCCTAAGTAAGTAGGTAAGTAATCATAAAGATAAATCAATAAAATAATAAAATAATCAGTGAATGAATGAAAGGAAGAAAATATGTGAGGCAGCACTAATAAAGATGATTGAGGAGGCAGTTAGGTTCTTCAAAGGTTCTAAATGGTTCTACCAGTTTTAATAGTTCTCCCAAAGGAACAACATGCTCTAAAATGCCTCTAAACTGCACCATTTAGGTAATTCCCGCTGCACACCCCACCGATTTAAATGGATATAGACCAGTGGCACTGACCTCTCACCTGATGAAGGCTCTGGAAAGACTGGTTCTGGCATATCTCCGCCCACTGGTGGGGCCAGCTATGGATCCCCTGCAGTTTGCCTACCAGCCAGGAATCGGGGTGAAAGATGCAGTCATCTACCTGCTTCACAGATCTCTCTCTCTCTCATTTTGAAAAGGCAGGAAACACTGTTAGAATCATGTTCTTTGATCTATCTAGTGCCTTCAACACCATCCAGCCGATTCTTCTGAGGAGGAAGATGGAGAGTACAGGGGTGGACCTAGCCTGGGCCCGCCCATCCTAAGCGTGACGCAACACGAGGGCCTGTTGCGAGCTTAGTCTGGCCAGGCAAGCTATCTACAGCTCTTCCAAGCTCCCGAAAAATCGGGAACCAATCAACTTTGAGCATCTCCAACAACCCTGGGTAGAGGCGTGTTCAAGGCACTGACGTAGTAGAACTGTGACCGGAAGCTATAAATTGTTTACAGAATCTATGCTGGAAGCGCTTCATTCACGCTTCCACATCTATTACGCATAGATGCTGTATTGAAAGCATTCAACGGGAAGTTCTCATTGAAAATGGAGCAAAGAGCAGCCCTGGAGGTATTTATTGAAAGGAAGGACGTTTTCGCCTTGCTCCCGACCGGCTTCGGTAAGAGTTTAATCTACCAGTTAGCCCCGTCGCGTTGCATACGTCAGAGGAAAGAGTGATGTGATTGGTTTAAGCTTCGTCACAGCCTTTTCTGGCTTCGACCAGTAGCAAACTGAGGCATTTCAGGGAGGCGGGTCAACCATGGGCTCTGGGAAACGGTTGGGCTTAATATCTTGGCCAGACCAATATCTCAGAGAGCTTTGAAGTCACGTTAGCCAGGCTAGGGTGGACCATCATCTCACCTCATGGACTATGGACTATCTCACAAACAGACCACAGTATGTGAGACTGAAGGACTGTGTGTCAAACACCATTCTCTGCAGTACAGGGGCTCCACAGGGGACAGTCCTGGCTCCATTTCTGTTCACACATTACACTGTAGACTTTAGATACATTACAACTACCTGTCATCTACAGAAGTTCTCTGATGACTCTGCTATTGTGGGCTATATCTCAGATGGTGATGATAACAAGTACAAAGAAATGACAAGGAACTTTGTGGACTGGTGCCAACGGAACTCCATCCAGATCAATACACGTAAAACCAAGGAACTGGTGGTGGATTTCCACAGGATGAGGTTCTCTTCACCTACCCCAGTGAACATTCAGGGAAAGGACATTAAGATCGTTAGGAGCTACAAGTACCTGGGTGTTCATCTGAACAATAAACTGGACTGGACTGATCACACACACGCCCTGTACAAGAAAGGCCAGAGCAGACTCCACCTGCTGAGGAGGCTCAGGGCCTTTGGATTACAGGGTCCACTTCTGAACTCTTTTTATGACTCTGTGGTGGCATCAGCCATATTCTATGGAGTTGTCTGTCGGGGAAGCAGTATCACAACAGCAGAGAGGAAAAAACTTAACAAGCTGATTAGGAAGGCAGGATTTGTCCTGGGCTGTGCACTGGACTCAGTGGACGTAGTGGGGGAAAGGAGGATGTTGGCCAACTTTTCATCCTTAATGGCGAACACTTCCCATCCACTGCAGGAGACAGTAGCAGCACTGGGCAGCTCCTTCAGTGACCGGTTCCACCATCTGCGGTGTGTTGAGAAGAGATATAGCAGACTGTACAACCGGCACCTCACCAAGCACAGCACCAGACACTCCTCAGAATAGAAAGAAAGAAAGCACAACTTTATTCATCACACGCTTATGAAATTCCTCTCTGCATTGAACCCATCTGAAGCAATGAACACACACATACACACACACACATACCCAGAGCAGTGGGCAGCCATGCTAACAGCGCCCAGGGAGCAGTTGGGAGTTAGGTGCCTCCTTCAAGGGCACCTCAGCCCAAGGCCATCCCATATTAACCTAGCCGCATGTCTTTGAACTGTGGGGAAAACCGGAGCAAACCCATGCAGACATGGGGAGAACATGCAAACTCTGCACAGAAAGGCCCCCGCCGGCCGCGAACCCAGAGCCTTCTTGCTGTGAGGCGACCGTGCTAACCACTACACCACCCAATAATGAACAATACTGTCCAGATCACTTCTACTTCCATAGAGACCCCTCTGAACATATACTGTGTTCACTGACTGTCGGCATCAGTACTTTACAGCGAACTGCTAGCTACACACTGTTAAAATGGCTCCTGTGCAATATATCTACTTACTTGTGCAATACTACTTGTGTAATACTGGTAATACTACCTGTGCAATACTTACATGTGCAATACCACCTGTGTAATACACTTATGTTAACTGTATATCTGCAAATCTGTTAATTTATGCAAATTTGTTAATTTTATCTTTAAATTTGTAGTTTATTTCTTTTTATATATACCTTTTTTGTATATTTAGTACTTTTTGCACTACTCCTTCACTGCCGTATCTTTTTTTTTCTTTCTATATTTTGCTGCTCTTTTGCTGCTGTAACAATGTAAATTTCCCCTTTTGGGATAATAAAAGGCTATCTTATCTTATCTTATCTTATCTTATCTTATCTTATCTTATCTTATCTTTTGTTCACACGAGACCAAAATATGATATGATTTCAGGAAGGGTGCCAGTGATTCTGCAGTTGACTCTTTGCATGTGATTGTTAATATCATGTGATTGTCACATTTAGTTTATGGTTTTTATATCATGTAGTGTAATGTTTTCATTTCTATAGCTCGTATATTTTCAGATTGAACCTCTTGGGTTCTGTGTGAACCTTAAAACTCGACCAGGCACCTTACTAAAGGGACTCATCTGCCACAGCGTGAGAATGATGATGGATTACTGACACATCCCTTTGATGGAAACTACAGGAGAAATGACCTCAGGGCCAAGCAAAAAGCACCTGACTGTGTAAAATGGAAGAAAAGCCAAAGTCCATTGGACTGTTATGGAGTGTGTTGGAGAAAATTGTTCTCAGTCCTCATGGACCTCCAGCCAGTTCATATTTTTGCTGTAATTTGTCTCCTAACACTTACCTAAGCGCTGATTGCTTCATGTGCGTCTACAGGATCGGAAATAGACGATAATTGAAGCCTTGTGAGATTTACAGGGCTTGGTTTAGTGTTTGAAATGTCACTATTTTTCACTGTTATCTACATTACAGAACGAAAAATGGACATAGAGAACAGGATTCGGGATCCAAGGGAAAGATTTTGGACCCTACACGGTTTGCTCATCATCACATGATGGTGCAGTGACATAAACAACCCTCCTGAATCTGTCTACTGTGGGTGTGTCTCAAACCGCACACTCTACTCAATATGTAGGCCACATAAACACAATCACGGGTATAAATCAAAGACTCTACTCAATATATACACCACAGAAACCTCCATAATCACTCTACCGTGATTGTGTCCCAAGTGAAGATATCATATTCATTATTACATAGACCTCAAAAACATGTCTGATGTAAGTGTCTCATCAGCAGCCAGTTGTGGACATGTCTCAAACCACACCTGGTTAACGACAATATATACAATATATAAGGCTCATAAACACCATCACAAACATCTTGCCATCAGTCTGTTGTGGACGTGACCCAAACCAAGCACACACTTTACTCATTTTATAGGGCTCATAAAATCCCTTGCAAGTGTATCATCAACAGTCCATTGTGGATATGTCCCAAACCACACCCTATATACTGGAAGCCACAATAACAAACATTGCTTCAGCGTCACTTTATCTTGTGTGTGTCCCAAACCACTTACCTTATTCACTACAGAAACAATATCAGAAGTGTTTTATCATCATCATCATCATCATCATCCTACCTTTGGCATGTCCCAAACCAAGCACTATATTCATCATGTAGAGCACACAAAATCCCTCATAAACATCTCACCATTGTGTGTCCATTCTGGACATGTCCCAAATCAAGCAATATACTCACTCATATATAGAACAAGTAAACACCACATGTTCCACCATCACCAGTCTACCTCAGATTCTTTCATCATCTGTCCATTCTGGACATGTCCCAAACCACACCCTACTCAAGATATCGGCCACATAAACACCAATATACAATCTCACTATCAACATTCCATTGTGGATGTGTCCCAAATCACACTCCCTATTCACGATACTGGCCACATGAACATCAAGTGTCTTATCAGTCCATTGTGGACTTGTCCAAAACTACATGCATCACTCACTATAAAGGTGCCATAAATAACATCAGAAATGTCTCATCATCATCATCATCATCATCAAGAAGAAGAAGAACAACAATCAGTTGTGGATGTGTCCCAAACCAAGCACTTTCTTTCACTATACAGAGCTCATAAAAACGCTTTCAAGTGTCTCATCGTCAGTTCATTGGGTTCATGTCCAAAACTGCACAATACTATATACGGTAGGCCACATAAACACCAATACAAGTGTCTTATCACCAGTCCATTGTGGATGTGTCCCAAACCACACTTGCTACTCACAATATAGGCCACATAAACACCATCACGTGTCTTTTACGCCAGTACATTGTGGATGTGTCCCAAACCACACTCCCTATTCACTATACTGGCCACATGAACACCAAGTGTCTTCAGTCTATTGTGGACTTGTCCAAAACTACACACATCACTCACTATAAAGGTGCCATAAATAACAACAGAAATGTCTCATCATCATCATCATCATCATCATCATCATCAATCCACTGTGAATGTGTCCCAAACAAAAATGTATTCAAGCACTTTCTTTCACCACATAGAATTCATAAAAACTCTTTCAAATGTCCCAAATCACATATGTTACTCACTATACAGTCCACATAAACACCATCACAAGTATCTTATCACTAGCCCACTGTGGATGTGTCCCAAACCACACACTATTCACTATATAAGCCACATAAACACCATCACGAGTGCATTTTTTGCATGTCCATTGTGGATGCGTCCCAAACCACACTCATTACTCACTATATACCGTAGGCCATATAAACACCATTGCAAGTGTATTTCTTGCAAGTCCATTGTGGAAGTATCCCAAACCCCACATGTTACTCACTATATAGTCCATATAAACACCAATAAAAAAGTGTCTTATCCCCAATCCATTGTGGATGTGTCCCAAACTGCACATTACTCACTATATAGGTCACATAAACACCATCACAAGTGTCTTATCAACAGTCCATTGTGGATGTGTCCCAAACAGCACATGTTACTCACTAGATAGTCCATATAAACACCAATACAAGTGTCTTATCACCAGTCCATTGTGGAAGTGCCCCAAACCCCAAACTCTACCTGCTCTATAGGCTGCAGAAATCATCACTAATGTCTACTCATCATATGTCAACTCCAAACGGGTCCCAATTAACACCCCCTGCTTATTATAAAGGCCACAAACACTATTGAAAACATCTTACCTAAATCGGTCTATTTTGACCATGTCCCAAACCACACCTGACTCCCTATATAAGTCACATGAACACCATAAACACAAACGTTTCATCATGAATGATATGAGGAAAGAGAGTAACTGATTCAGTTGTCCATGTGCAAGGTAGTATGATGATAGTGAGACAGTTTAAAGGGCACATAGAAGCCTTGAACCTTGAATAGGGTCCTTGATTTGGGACATGTCCACAATGAGCTAGGTTTGGGACATGTCCCAAATCCTAGATGTTATGATACTATATAAAAAGATCATCAGATATGTGTCACAATATCAGTCAAATCTGGACATATCCCTAAACATGGACCATATTCACAATATAGGCCATAAAAAGCATCGTCGCAAATGTCTCCAGGACGCATCCCAAGTCACAAAAAATGCAGTGTGCGGCATCATTTAAGTGATGCATTGTGGGATTTCAGTGCACACCAAAGAGGCCATGGTTTAAAGATGATAAAATACAGCAATGCTAGCACTACGAAATGTTTCACATTTTTAAGGATTTGCTTGTTTGCTTTTTTTTTATTAAACACATTTAAAAAATCACAAATGGTTCCCTGAGATATTTAAATGAGCCTGAAAACAGGAAAATAGAGTGTTTATCATAAGCAAAAAAAAAAAAGCAGAAGAATGAATTTGTTTGTCCTAAATTGCCTTGTCCCATTTGCATGTCTGAAAAAGACCACGGCGAAATCGACTTGCGCAGAAAATTTGTCAAACAAACAAATCCTCCTTTCTCGGGGCAATAAATACTGACTAAGGTTGCACATGTTGGACAGAAGGAAGAAGGCGATATTAAATTTGCATTCAGGTCTGTGAGAAGCGGCTCATCTCATTCATGAATGTGATGTTTCAGCAGGAAGAAGGCGGCAAGACGAGTGCGGAGAATCGCAAAATAACCATTATAAATGAGAAATATAAGCAGAAAAAAAAAATCAGCTACAATCCGAATGGCTCCACACAATAGCACAGAACGTGGTCAGAAAAAAAGACATTAAATCATGTGAAGAGATGTTTGCAAGATCAAACAAACAGCTTGTAACTGGGAAGCTGGGAAATGAGTGAGAGAGAAAGAAAACAAAAACAGAGAGAAAAATGAGAGGACGCTCTGAGGTAACTGTTAAGAGAGACGGAGACATGCAGTAGAGACTCAAAAATACTGCTGACCGAGAAGGTCCTTCAGACAAGCTTTCACAGAAGAAGTGTGTTTTTTTTTCCTTCCTGAAGAACCAAGTTCTTTCCATAAAGAGTGGAAATGATCCTTTGGTTATTGTAGTGATGATGATGATGATGATGATGTTCAGCCTTTGGGGTCGAAGATGACCATGACTTCAACTTGATTAAATTTAAAGTCATGACTTGCGTGTGACTTGGATTAGCGTGAGGGAGATTTGCACAACTGTCAGCCTCATTCTCTCGTCCCAACCTAACTGGGTCCAGGGGCAAGACAGAATCAAGATGGCTGGAGCTAGGTCAGGATGCACTGGATGTCCAACAATGTTCTACATGTTGCACTGTACCCTGATTGTGCACCACAAGTGCTTTGCTGGGTCCACCTTCCTGCCTGTTGAACCATCAGGTGGTGGTCTCCTCTGTGTAGTCTGCGGAGTCCAGCCTTCAATCGTAACCCTGACCAGGGGAAGTGAGGGGTTGCTAGTACTTGCTCAAGGCACCACCCCAGGCTCGTGGAGGGAAGGAGATGCCTTACTACTCCATTGCATGATAGTCAAGGACAGCACATGCCCACTGCCCTAAATGTATTGTGGTACCAATAAACCAGGGGAAGCCATGGCCTAAAGGTTAGAGAAGCAGCTTTGGGACCTAAAGGTTGCTGGTTTGATTCCCTGGACCAGCAGGAATGGCTGAAGTGCTCTTGAGCAAGGCACCTAACCCCAACTGCTCCCTGGGCTGCCCACTGTGGTGGGTGTGTCAGGTTCTTGTTGTATGTTGCTCTAAGTGTCTGGAATGTAATATACCAACAAGAACAGCTGAATAATCATGGATTACAAGGTTCTTTGAGGAACCAAGAAATGTTCTCCAGTGTTCTTTTAGTATTGGATTAAAGTGTAGCTTCACCCTCAGCTCTGAGCATAACTCCTCCCACTGCATATTCGGGAAAAATGCTAAAAAGTGGGTGAGGGAATAAGAGGGGAGAGGCTGAGGGGGATGAGGGTGGGGAAATAGCATTTGGAAAATGACCACAGCTTCTGACTTCCACTCAAGGGCGGGGCTTGGGGAAGTGATCCCACCTCTGATTAGACAGCATCAGCCCTTACAAGGTTCAGGATGATTTTAACCAGTAGATGGTGTTTTGAGCCATTTTCGACCCAGAAAACACAGATTTATTTTTAGAAAATGGTAATTCTGTCAATATTAACCCGAGCCTTGATGTGCTTCATCGCAGTACAGTCTCATCATTTAGTTTACAGCTCAAAAACACATTGTGGTGTGCAGTACCTCATTAAAGAGTATCTTCTTCAGTTTGTTCACCTGGGGGAACCGTTGAGAACAGGGGTCCAGATCCAGACCCAGCAAAGGATTTCTGTGGATCATACCAAGGACTTGGAAAAAGTCATAGCATAGCTGATAATCACATGAAAGGAAACAATGATCTGTGTTTTTGTGACTCAAGTTTTCTGAATATGAATCTTTGGAGCTTGGGAGCAATCTTTGTTGCTGTTTATTCAAATCACAGACATTTATGTCAAATACTTCACTGAATGAAGCTCATTGGACTAGAGATTTTAATTCTTTCAGAGACTTTTATTTACCTTCTGATGACTGATGACAGCCACAAATTGAAGACAGACATGTCTCATCTGAGTCCTTGATGCTTTTCAAAAACCAGCTGTTGCCACCACCTTCGTGAGCAAGGAATTTTATGTAACTGGATGACTGGTTGAATAGAAGCATATTAGAAAGCTTACACTCTACACAGAACCTCACGACAATGTGCTTCTCTTCATGAAACTATTCCAAAATTCTTTTGGGTCGCCGTGAATTGTTTAGCATTAAAGAAGGCTTGTGTAGCAGCTCACACCATATAAGAAAGGGTTGCTGCACTCAGTATGCGTCTTCACACCTGTGAGTGAAGGACTTCTCATTTCCACTGGAGAGACACTTCAACAGAAACGTACATTGCAGTCATGCCACCGCAATTAGCATCACAAATTGTTGCTATAGCAGCAAAGAAATTCAGAGGCTTAGGAAGAAAGAACTCATCCACATTCTTAAAAATGTTTTGACTGAAGGTTTTGCTGACACCTTTCTGTTTTTGCTAGCATTAACTTTTTCAGCAGTTTGTGCTACAGTAGCTCTTCAGTTCTTCTGGATTGGACCATATGGTTTAGCCTTTGTGCCCCATGCGATTCAACCAGCCTTTGACACCCATGACCCTGTCACTGGTTCACCGGTTGTCCTTCCTTGGACCACTTTTGTTTGGTACTAACCACTGCATACCGGGAACACCCCACAAGATGTCCCATTTTGTTGATGCTCAGACCCAGTCATCTAGCCATCACAATTTGGCCCTTGTCAAAGTCACTCCTTACGTTTGCCCATTTTTCCTGCTTCCAACACATCAACTTCAAGAACTGACTGTTCTCTCACTTGCTGCCTAATATATCCGAACCCTTGACAGGTGCCACTGTAATGAGATAATCAGTGTTATTCTATGCACATTCACTGGATGTGAGCAATCACGTGCTCTGATTGGCTACTCTATTACTAGGATATCAGCTCATATACCATGAGTAGAGAAAAACAAAATGGCGGAGTGTGTTACTGAACCAATTGAGGACAAAATAAAAACTCTACTCGAAAACAAACCACCCCCCCAAAAAAAAAATATGGAATGAAAGTATTTGATGGTCAAAACATATCTTTTTAAGCACCAATCATCAACTTCCATCATTGTAATGTTAACATCTACAGCTCTGTTTAATCGATCAATGAACTTTGAACACTTTTTCACTACTTTTAGAAAGTTTGAAGGTTATTTTTGTTTATAAAATGTGTAAATTGATATAAACCTTGTCAAATTTTAATATTTTACTACACCTGTATGAAATTTGTCACGTCCGCGTAGCAGAAATGATTTTGTTGGATGTCTCATCTCATCTCACTATCTCTAGCCGCTTTATCCTGTTCTACAGGGTCGCAGGCAAGCTGGAGCCTATCCCAGCTGACTACGGGCGAAAGGCGGGGTTCACCCTGGACAAGTCGCCAGGTCATCACAGGGCTGACACATAGACACAGACAACCATTCACACTCACTTTCACACCTACGCTCAATTTAGAGTCACCAGTTAACCTAACCTGCATGTCTTTGGAATGTGGGGGAAACCGGAGCACCCGGAGGAAACCCATGCGGACACAGGGAGAACATGCAAACTCCACACAGAAAGGCCCTCGCCGGCCACGGGGCTCGAACCCAGGACCTTCTTGCTGTGAGGCGACAGCGCTAACCACTATGCCACCGTGCCACCATTTTGTTGGATGTTTTGTATAAAATTTTATTCATCGAATTTGCAAAAATAAAAATGCTCCGTTTCTCAAAATCCAGTGAACATGGATAGAATAAAACATTTATTCCACTCAATCTTGTTATACATGGATTATAGACAACTCGGTGCTACGTGCCTCATTGGCTATCAGCTCATGTACAACTCAGTTTCGTGGAATAACTGTAAAATATTCACTTCACCTGTCAGTGTTTTTAATATTATGGCTGATTGGTGTGTATGTGCTGAATGCTACTGTACGTGTAGGTGTGTCTTGTATTTCAGCTCCAGCCTGTTGTTAGGTGTCTTGTTCCCGGCCCATTGCTTGGACTGATGCTTCTGGATGTCTATGACATTTCATACCACATCACGATGCAGACCATTGCCTCTGCTTCATTTCACCTCTGTGATCTGATTATTACCTCTGTAGAACCTGTTTTTTTTATATCCTTTGTGCCTCACTGTTTTTGGATTTCTCATATTTCTTGGATATCTGTAAATTCGACTGTATTGTGTAGCATATCCACACATTCTTGTAAACAAATGCATTATAAATTGTGGTAAGTAGGAAGTCAATGACGTTTCTGTTTTATCATTTTTTAACAAAGGCCACAATTTCTTAAAACGAGACAGTCAATGAGGGCGTAGCTCACTCCGGCCCCGTCTAGTCCCGAAGGAACGATCTAAAGTGGGCCACCCTGTGCAATAAATGTTGCAAGCTATAAACACTATATACAAGCTACTGTATGTATAGCAGCGATATTCACCCTAGGAATACCGACCTATTTACCAGAAAGAATCCAAAACGGCGAGGAATTGACCAAGAAGCAATTTTTGTTGAAGTCTCAATTAGTCCATAACTTCATTAATAATTGCAATTATGCAAATATGGGCAGAAGCTATATGCATCCCAGGCAGACCTATCTTCCTGCCAAAAAGAATAAAAATTGGTGAAAAATTGAGAGAGAAGCAGCGATTTTCGTGAAATGTGGACGATGCCGGACAGATGGATATCGGACAACACATGATGGGATAAACTCATCACCTGTTGGCTAGATGAGCTAACAACTGAATAAATAAATATGTTCTGGTGTTGCTGCCCTTTTTTTGTATGCTACTGCCTGACCTAGACCAGGTCATAACAGGAGAAAGAGAGACACACAAAGAGAGAATGTTGGAGCGCGAGTGAGTAAAGCCAAGCTGTCAGCACATTAGTCAACATATTTTATCGGTCAGCTAATTGATTAGGAACTGGCCGAGCAGAAGCAAAGCCTTTTAATTAAGGCAAAATAGCACGATGGTGTCTCTTTAAGACAGGATAAGGGATGTAATTACCGCTGAGCAAGCAATTAACACCCAGAGGTGGGAAAGAAAGATGCAGAACAAGTAACACTAAGAACATGGCAGCACTTACAGCAAACACTGTGAGAAAATAATTAATTTTTTTATTTTGCCGGGTCAGAGAAGTTCTTTCCAGTTTTGAAACAAGTGTAGAACCAGATGCAGAACTGTCTTAAAAACTAATCAAAAGCCTTCTTTATGCTCGTTTCAGTGTGGAGGTTTGACCTTGTTGTGGGATTTTGTGGATATAAATCCTGAAAAGAATGATTTGCAATGCACACTAAATGGTTGTCCATTTGCTGCAGGCTGAAGTAGCGGTGATGGGATGTACGACGAGGAGGAAATATAAAATGAAATAAAAAGGCAGGAAAAGAAACCTTGAGAGGAATGAATATGAAGTGAATTATCAGGGTTTTATATTCAGTAACTGTGTTTTTTTTTTTCCTTTTTCGTTTTGAAAGTGCCTTGTAATTGCTCATCACATAATTTTGGATGGCAGAGGACTGTATAATTTTTTCCCATCTCCGTCTCTTTATGTTGCACTCAGAGCAGTCAAGATTCCAGACAGAGTTTTAGCAGCAAGAAGTACGTTATAAAGTTCGAAAGATATAAACCAAATTAATGAAAAAGCTTCAGCCTCTTAAATCCATCAGCAAAGGCTGTTATTTATCCTGAAGTACACGACAAACCGGGCGAGTCTGTATACCACACGACACACACCCACGTACATCTACAGATACATACATATGAGTCCAGGATCATGAGGTTTAATGGCCAATATGGATGAATGCTGTGCATTATTAAGGCATTAAATTCATTTCATGAAGTAAGGCATGTAAATATTTAATGATGGACGGCTGCACTATAGAATTCAGTTGAGATTAATGTAGAGAAGCCATATATTACTGCTGCCATATATTATTGTAGGTATGTATTAAATATGGATGACTGCTGGGATAGAGGTTTTCCTGGCAGACCAAGATACAAAAAGATGTGCATTTTATATTAATAACTTTGGGAGGGAAATCTTGTGTAATGGTGTGATAAATTGTGGAAATGATAAACATCATAGTTTTCAGCATAACAGGTTTCTGAGAGCTAAGATAATTGGTTGGTACAGAACACAGTTAAAATGAAACAAAGTTTGTCCAGGACTGTGATGTGACATTAAACATTACAGGACTACAATCTACACACAACAACATAAAGTGCAAGAGTGCAACGAGTGCAACACTGCAGACAATAAACGACCCAATAGACAGACAATAAACGGACAGTAAATGACACAAACACCCTAAAGTGTAGAGGTGAGTGTGAATATTGAGGTAGTATATGAAAAGGGAACAAATAAATGTAAGCCTTGTTGTGTGAGAGACATTATAAACATTGTAAAGCAAGAGTGCATTATTGTCCACTGTGCAAAGATTGATTGATTGATTGATTGATTGATTGATTGATTGATTGATTGATTGATTGATTGATTGATTGGCTACTCTACTACTTGGATATCAGCTCATATACCGTGAGTAGAGGAAAAAACAAAATGGCGGCATGCATCAAGTCAGATATATCACTTTGTTATGAAGTATTTAAAATAAACATAAACAGTGAAAAGTATATATATATATATATCTATATATATATATATCTATATATATATATATATATATATATATATATATATATATATATATATATTACCCCCAGTATCTCCTGTTCAGTAATGCAACTTTAAGTTGGTTTGCCAACCATCAAAAAACCTAAAGAAGAAGAAGAACATGGCGAAGCATGTTACTGAACCAACTGAGGGCAAAATAAATACAAAAAAGCAACAAAATATGAAATGAAAGTATTTGATGGGAAGAACACACACACACACACACATTATATATATATATATATATATATATATATATATATATATATATATACACATTATTTACCAGCTGGGAGGTCCGTATCGTGAAATACCGTGACTGAGGTCTTGAAAGTACTGAGCGAGGCCCTCTGGGTCGAGGTCAGTATTCAAGGCCGAGGTCACGGTATTTCACCATACGGACCGACCTTAAGCTGGTAAATAATATATTTATTTTTTTCTGTACCAAATTCTAACAGAAAACGAGAGCGCCCGAAAGGGAAAACCGAGCCGAGCCACCATTTTGAATCCTCATTCACGGCTGTAATGCAAATGGTTTCCTCCTCGGTATACAAGTGCACTTCCATGGCAGGAAAAAAACTACATTTTGCCACCTATGTAGTCCCCTATTTATACAAATAGGAGTCATTCAGGATTCACACATGTTTTTGCTCGGCGTTAGCAAGTTACAGGTTTTTAGCTTTCTCCTGAAATGTTTTCTTTTATTTCTTCTTCCTCAGGGGAGTAAAACTCGCTTTCACTGTGAACACTGTCGTTATCGCGATCCATGATGTAAAGTTAATGCTATTCTCCTGAGAAATGCTGGCAAAAATTTATAAGATTTTTGATTATCTTATAAATAAATCTTATAAAAAAGATATGTTGACAAAAAAAATGCTACTATGTTTGTTGTTGTTGTGAACGAGCAAGTCGCCAGAGGTCCGTAACCGGGGTCTGTAACTGGGGTCCGTACCGTAGGATAAGGACCCGCTCGCCAGCCAATCAGAGCGCAGGATTTGATGAAAGCTGCACTGCAAAAAAAAAATGTTTTTTTACTTTTCAAGAATTATTATTATAGCATTTTTCACAAATTGCTCCTGTCATTTCGCTGATTTGTTTACATTCTAAGCGGAAATTATTTTGTCAGACGTTTTGGTAAAAGTTTTTATTTATTAAATTTGCAAAAAATAAAAATCCAGTGACTGTGGATAGAATAAAACAGTTATTCCACTCAATCTCATTGTACATGGTTTATAGACAACTCGGTGCTATGCGCCTCGTCAGCTATCAGCTCATGTATGACTTGATTTCAAGGAGTTTGTTTTTAGGGCAGCATGGTGGTGTAGTGGTTAGCACTCACATCAAGAAGGTTCTGGGTTCAAACCCAGTGGCTGACAGGGGCCTTTCTGTATGGAGTTTGCATGTTCTCCCCGTGTCTGTCTGTCTGTGTGGGTTTCCCCTGGGTGCTCTGGTTTCCCCCACAGTCCAAAAAACATGCAGGTTAGGATAACTGGTGGCTCTAAATTGACCGTAGGTGTGAATGGTTGTTTGTCTCTGTGTGTCAGCCCTGGTGACTTGTCCAGGGTGTACCCCACCTCTCACTCATAGTCAGCTGGGATAGGCTCCAGCTTGCCTGTGACCCTGCACAGGATAAGGAGCTATGGATGGATAGTTTGTTTTTTAAATTGTGTAAAAAATATGGTTTGTGCCAGTTTGGTTTTGGGAAAATCAAAGTTTCATGCCTTTGACAGTCTCTCAATTATTTTCTTTGGCAAACTGGAACAGAATATAATCAAAAAGAAGAAAAGAAAAGGAAAGTCAAACAAATGGGAAGGACAAGAGAATGGAGAGTCAAGGGGAAGTTGGGGGAATTGGATGTTAATGAATGTGAAGTTGTGGGAATGCCAAATCTGAATGTAATGGGAAGTTGAGGGAATGGGAAAATTGTAAGAACTGGAAGGGGAAAGACAAGAGAATGGAAACTTGAGGGACTGGTGATTGTAAAGTCTTTTAGGTGTACCTGATCTTACCTGAGAAAATGCTGATTGAACTCGGCTGTATTACTGTCAGTGTATCCTTCAGGTATTGCTCCATGTTCTTTCCTATTTCTTAAACTTTTCAACAGTTGTGTTTCCACTGTTCCAACACTATACCACTAAATCCTGTCAGTAAAATCATCCAACTAATTACCAGCAACTCCATTAGAAACATCTTACCTTATGACTGAAATACAGTATGTAGTTAACTCCAGAGCTCTTGAGTAGAAAACATAAAGTCTTAATAGTAGTAACATTTACACATGGTGATTTCTATAATAATAATAATAATAATAATAATAATAATAATAATAATAATTTGATTAATGCCATGTAGGAAGGCTCATGTCCTCATTTTGCGTCTGGTGTCAGTGGACCCAAAGTGCAAATCCAATCCGTTTCTATACCTACAGACAACTGATTAATGCAAAAGCACAAACAAACTAAATCTGGCCAGCTGGGTACGGTAGGACGCATGAGATGTGTGACAGCAAACAGATGCACTTAGCTGAGCTCCACTGCATTATTTATATGAGCCAGCAAACAAAAGCATGATGAATGGCTTGTTTTCTCACCAGTGCATGAATACAGAAGACTTGAAAACTCATGCGAATGGATTCACACAAGGGTGCCATTTTTTTTAACAGTAGGATAACAGAAGAAGTTGTTTACAGATGACTCTTTTCACTTTTGATTGGTTAATGTTAGAGTACAGAGAATGCAGAGTCTGCTATCTTCAGCGTTTTTGATTCGTCAGAACGTCCTCTATGGTGGATGGAAAACTCTGAAAGCATTAAAGCTGTGTCAGGGAAATAAATCACCGGGCTGATCGGAAGAGATGGGAAGCTCACCATGAGGTTTGGAATGCTGAACACTGGAGCTCAGATGACCTTCATCCCAGGAGGAGATCAGTGTGATCTCCATTTTAAAAAAAGAGGGAATGAGGTTAGTTTCAAACTCTTCAAAACCCATTTATGGCTGTCTGATTTTCTGATACCCTACCATACCAATTTACTCACTATCCCTCCATCCATCTTCAATCTTTGAGCTCACTATCCCTCCATGTGCCCATCCTTCTCTACTGTATGTGCTTACTATCCCTCCATCCCTCCATCCATCTTCCTTTCCCATCTAACCCTACTATCTCCTCATTCTCTGTCCATCCATCCTCCTTTACCAGTGCACTATCCTTCCATTTATCCTTCAACATCACCTCACCCTTCATTGATCTACCTTCTCCTTGCCCACGGTCCATTCTTCTTTCTCAGCTCATTATTCTTTATTTCTCTCTCCTTCACTTGCCCATCCATCCTTCTTTCTTCCATCCTCATTTACTGGTTCACTATCCCTTAATCCATACACCTCTACCAACTCACTATATTTCCATTAGTCTTTCTTCTTCTAGCATCTCACTATCCATCACCTTCCAATAGCTCATTCCCAACTTACTATCCCACATCCATCTCACCCTACCATATACCTACGTATTCTCTTACTCAATCCCTATCCATGCATTCTCACTACCTTTCTTTTTGTCATTCTTTGTCATCTCTCGATCCCAACATCCAGTCTCTTCTAGCAGCCTGCTTACTGTTCCTTCATCCATCTGTCCTTTATACACCCTAAACCAGTTCAATGTCCAGCTGGGAAAAGAACAGATCCCCATCTGTCCATCCGTCTTCTTCTATCAGCTTATAATACCTTCATCCATCTTTCTGTATGAGCTGTCTATCCAGCCCACTGTCCATCCATCTGTTCCTCCTTTTGTATGAGATGCAATCCTTCAATCCATCCATTTCTTCCAGATCATCCCCCACTCCTCCTCCTCTACCTGCTCACTATCCATGCAACCATTGCCAGACTGTGTAAGTATGCTTACCATCCAGACTTGAAGCTTTTCTGCCTCATTTGTCTGGGGTAAACCTTAAATGTTCTACACAGCCATACAACAAAGAATTTCCCTATCAAAGAAGGTTCCAACCTCCACCTGTATGTCCTTCTGCACAGCTCTTCATCTTTCCTTCTGTCCTTCCCTTCCTGTTCATAATCTGACCAGCCAACCTTTTCTCAATTCTTCCATCCATCCACTCCCTTCTACAAGCTCACTAGCCCTCCACCCATCAACTTTTAATAGCTCTCTACTCTTTCATCAATCCTTCTCTACCAGGTCACTACCCATCCACCAACCTCCATGAACCCTATTTGTCTCCATAACCTGCTCGTGACCATTATCTGTCCATCCTTCTTCTTCTACCATCTGCCTGTCCTGCTCTACTACCTCACTATTCATTCATTCATCCTTATACCAGCTTGTCATCAATCTGTCCTAATCCAATAGCTCCCTAGTCTGCTATCCATCCTCACTGACCTGTTAACCATCATCTGTTCATTCTCCACCCTCCTCTGTCCAAATCACTATCCCTCCATCCAACAATCTGCCTATGGTTAGAGTTTGGGTTCATGCGAGAGTTAGCTGAATATCATGAATTCTTGTCTCCCAGCTACCCAGGTACCAGGTACATTCCAGGTACCCTCCTGTACTAGAGTGCTATCCTTCCAGTTGTCTTCTTCCTTGACCAGCTTACAATTTCTCCCTCCATCAATCCACCTCCAACAGCTCTCTATCCTTTCAGCCATCATCTTCTAATACATCACTAGTCTCCTTTCCACTCTTTCCTACAGGCCATTATCCTTCCCTTAACTCTTATTCAGCTCTCTATACTTGTATTCACTTTCAAAATAGGCTTATTATCATTATCATTGTCATGCATTCTTCTCTCTATCTGGCCATCTTCCTCCATCAGCTGACTACATCTCCATCCAACCTTCTGTCTCATCAATCCATCCATTGTTCTCTGGTGAATTCCTGTCCATCTCTTTGTTCATACACTTCTACTAGCTCACAATCCTTCTATCCGTCCACCTCTTCCAGCCAACTTCTCACTATTTCTCCAACCAGTTTATCTTATTCTTCTATTTCTTTGTCTTCTTTTATCTGCTCCCATTAGGGCTCACTACCATAGATCATCGTGATCTGCATGTTTGATTTGGTATCATTTTTTTTTACACCGGATGCCCTTCCTGACACAACCCTCCCTAATCTACCCAGGCTTGGGACTGGCACAAAGTATGCACTGGCTTGTGCAACTCCAGTGGCTGGGTATTTGTACCTAATCTGCATGTCTTTGAATTGTGGGAGGAAACCAGAGCACCCAGAGGAAACCCACGCAGACATGGGGAGAACTTGCAAACTCCACACAGAAAGGCCCCTATCGGCCATAAGGTTCAAACCCAGAACCTTCTTGCTGTGAGGCAATGACCATTTGATCTTACTACCAACGTTTAAGTGTTTTTGTCTTGTTTCTCTGAGTGAGCCCTGAAACCTTCTATGATCTAGAATTCCACAGCAGTTTGTTTCCCTGTGAGAGTTCATTCTAACATGTAACCTCTGCTATCAGTCCGCTCAGTAATCATTTGCTCATCCATCCTCCACAACCAGTTCACTCAAATAGCATTCATCCATATGGACAACATTTCCATCCAATCTGTCAATCCATCCATCCATCCATCCATCCATCCATCCATCCATCCATCCATCCATCCATCCCACAATCCTTATATATGGATCACAAAGATTAGCCAGCCTCACTTTCTTTGTTCTGTCAGCCCTGTGATGACCTGGCGACTTGTCCAGGGTGTACCCCGCCTTTCGCCCGTAGTCAGCTGGGATAGGCTCCAGCTTGCCTGCAACCCTGTAGAACAGGATAAAGCGGCTAGAGATAATGAGATGAGACTTTCTTTGTTCATTTTTTTCCCTCAAAACTCGTTTTTCCAAATATCATATTTTTCTCTAAAGTGACATGTTACATTCTAGGCATTTAGCAGATGCTCTTATCCAGAGCAACATACAACATACTCAGAGCAGCCTGGGGAGCAGTTGGGGGTTGGGTGCCTTGCTCAAGGGCACTTCAGCCATTCTTGCTGGTCCAGGGAATAGAACCAGCAACATTTTGGTCCCAAAGCCCCTCCCCTCTCCTCTTATTCCCTTGCCCATTTTTCAGCATTTTTCCTAATTATGCAGTGGGAGGAGTTAGGCTCAGAGCGGAGGGTGAAGCTATAGTTTAATCCAATGCTAAAAGAACATTTCTTGGTTCCTCAAAGAACCTTGTAACCCATGATTCTTCAGCTGTTCTTGTTGGTACATTACATTACAGGCATTTAGCAAGTGCTCTTATCCAGAGTGACATGCAACAAGACACACCCACAGCAGCGGGCAGCCCAGGGAGCAGTTGGAGGTTAGGTGCCTTACTCAAGGGCACTTCAGCCATTCCTGCTGGTCCAGGGAATCAAACCAGTGACTTTGTGGTCCCAAAGCTGCTTCTCTAACCATTAGGCCATGACTTCCTGCACATTTATAGATTATGTGTCATATTTTTTCTGGTCTTTGGGTTACTGGAAACAATACTAAATGTGAAATATATTAGTACCACCATGTTCATATTTTCAAACTCGGGACATACCTGGATTTGAATGCATTAGTCAGAACAGGTAATGTCTTCGAAATTAATAACTTTCATTTTTTCCACCCATTTGTCAGTAAGCCTTAAAGACTTGCCATTGGGAGTAGGATCCGGTGGGATGCAACAAAAAAGCTATGCGAGTGGGAGTGTTTTTCTTTCAGGTAATGCAGGCAGGAGTATAAAGCTTGCAGGACAAACAGGGACATGTGGACAGGACAGTATACTAATTCCCTGGTCTGAGTCACAGTGGTTTAAATTACACCACTATGTTTTTGATATTTTGGGAATGAGAACCCAATAAATTGGTTAGAAACTATAATAATAATAATAATAATAATAATAATATTTTATTAATATCAATTGCAAACCATAAGTTTGAAAAATAGATATTTACAAATGTACAATTAAAAATCATTATTACTCGATAAAAATATAATAATAAAAAAATAAAGTCCTATAAATCATTATCTCATATCTTAACACAGCTAGGTACAAAGCTACTTTGAAATCGCTTAGTCCTGCACTTGAACGTCTGACAGTTGCGTGGATTCCGGAGATGGTATGAATGTTTTTTTTGCATCCGATAACAGATCCCTCAGTTTGTTAGATTCTTGAAGAGTGACTTCTTTATAGAGTCTCTGGCATTGAGCCAGTCTTCGTTGGCTGAGGGTGGATAACTTAGTATGGTAGAGAGCATCATTGTAAGATAAGCTTGGTAGAGCGATCTTTAGTGCTCAACGTTGAATGGATTCTAGTTCTTCAGCAAGGAATTGTGGCAGAGCAAAGTGTCAAACCTGGCAGGCGTACTCAAGAACAGGACGAATGAATGCACAGTAGATGGTTATCAGATCTTTTGGTGGGGCGCCAGAGCGTTTCAGGATATGCAAAGCATACAACCGTTTGCTGGCTTTAGTGCATATGTCATTGATATGGGAATTCCAGGTAAGGTTGGAAGAGATAGTTACACCAAGAAGCTTGACGTGATCAACAACTTCAGTCTCAGTTTCAGCCAAGGAAAGGCTCTCCAGTGCCAAAGGAGACTTAATGAAAGATATTCGAAGTTCCTTGGATTTAATTTAATTCCTTGGTTTTAAATTAATGAGGTCTAAGGGAAGCCATGGCCTAGTGGTTAGAGAAGCAGCTTTGGGATTAAGAGATTGCTAGTTTGATTCCCTGGACCAGCAGGAATGGCTGAAGTGCCTTTAAGCAAGGCACCTATCTCCAGGCTGCTCTGGGTGTGTTGTACATCACTCTGGATAAGAATGTAATGTTTAAATCTCTAGTTTGGAGAGTTTATGAACTGGAGTGATGAAGTTGAGGAACTGTCACAGCCATGGTGACACTGTTGCTGTTTCGACTTCTGTGGGGTGTGTTCTGTTTTATATCACACCCGATTTGGATTTAAATCCAAATACACACACACGCACGTATATGAACATTTCAAGCATAGACACAGTTACATACAGTACTGTGCAAAAGTATTGACACTCTATTTTTTCCCCCAACAAATTTTATTATAGATTTCTATTATATGACTTCTACATTATTGAGTCAAAACATTACAAAAACATTTTAGCATTCCAAACGTTCAGATTTTTTTTTTTCTCCCAGCACAAAATTAAATGTTAGAGAAAAAAAAGTTTGTGTTTGAGCAGCATATTCCATAAGAGAGCACTTTTCAGATGAAAAAAGAAAACATAATGAAGGCTACTGGGCTTTGGTGCAAAATGAAGAAGTGAGTGAGACAGTCAAAGTGTCCAGAAGAACTGCGGCTGGTTCCGGAAGATACTCAGTAAAACCTACAGCTCATTTCCACATAAAACTGCACTCACTGGACCTGAGACGGATATTATTATTATTTTTTTTTTTTTAAAGCAAAGGTTCGTCTCACACCAAATACTGACTTTGTTTCATTTATTATGGATCACTGATTACTGTTTATAGTATTTTTTAAATGTTGAAACATTTCATTTCATTATTTTTGAAGCCAGTTTTGGTCGACAGCATTTCTTTACATGCGCCTAAGACTTGTGTACAGGACTGTGTATTGGTGCTGTATTACACCCTTATTTCATACATTTGTGATAAAAGCTCGGACTGTTCTATAATTCAGCATGTTTGTGTAGACGGGCAGGAGTATTTTTAAATCTAGTTGTGTTTGCGCACAAGAGGACATAAATCATATGTGTGAGCACAGCAGAGAGAGAGAGAGAGAGAGAGAGAGGCAAATCATGCTGCAAGTCATGCTGATCGTGTCCTTTCCAGTATCCCACAGGTCGACAGGATGCAAATCCGGGACGTATAAAAAGAATGGATGTCCCATATTTATATTTACTTTACATTATGTTACATATGTAAGAATGTACAAGTCTAACTGCGTCTCTGAACATCCTACACGTTCACAGCATAACAATCAGTGATAAATCCACCCACCCACTGTATCAGCATGACATGTGTGTGTGTGTGTGTGTGTTTCTGCACAACAATGCAGGTGAGTATCTCCACCAAAGCAGTCAATTTATCTTGTCTGGTCACTCAAGAAAGCTTTGTTTAAGCCTCACCTCCTGACCCACTGGGCGAAGAGCAAACAGTAGAAACAAGAAAGGACAGAAAAAAATAAGATGAAATCACCTTCAGTATCTGTTCGAAGGACAGGTTTAGACACCTACGCTGAAGTTCGAGGAACAGGAATAGGCAGCCGTGCACATTCGGCTATTTTTAGTTTTGACGAAATCATTGTTTTCATTGTTTGTTTTCAAGTACCTTTGTGAGGATGGACAAGTGTATACGAACTACTGTACTTCAGTAAAATTACATGGTGCATTCAGGAAATTAAAGAAATACATATCAGAAATAAAACATTTCTCATATTAAATACAACTAGCACTAATACTACCACTACTACTAGAGCGGCGACTACAATTATCGACAGTCCATAATTATCGACACCTTTTCAGATTTGCCAATAAAAAACAAGTTTACAAAGGTGAGTTTCAGTTCCAAGTTATTATTGGTTAATTGATCACCCGGAAGACCTGCCTCGCCTTTTGATCTTGTCATCTGATGATGCAGCTCGTTACCTGAAATGGAATTATTTTCAGCACGATCAGCAATTTGAGGAAAACCCGGACATTATCATCACAGGTAAGCATGGTGGAAAGATCACAGACATCTCATCTCATTATCTGTAGCTGCTTTATCCTGTTCTACAGGGTCGCAGGCGAGCTGGAGCCTATCCCAGCTGACTACGGGCGAAAGGCGGGGTACACCCTGGACAAGTCGCCAGGTCATCACAGGGCTGACACATAGACACAGACAACCATTCACACTCACATTCACACCTACGCTCAATTTAGAGTCACCAGTTAACCTAACCTGCATGTCTTTGGACTGTGGGGGAAACCGGAGCACCCGGAGGAAACCCACGCGGACACGGGGAGAACATGCAAACTCCACACAGAAAGGCCCTCGCCGGCCACGGGGCTCGAACCCGGACCTTCTTGCTGTGAGGCGACAGCGCTAACCACTACACCACCGTGCTGCTGATCACAGACATGTTTTTACTGATCAAATTCACAGATATTTCATGATCTCCTCGTTGAAACCTACTTTGTTTCTGACTCTTTCATTTGACAATCGCCATTTTCGATCTAAACGTGCGTTTGAGAAGTCACATGAGGTGTTGATAATTGTGATCACTTTCACCGGTGCCCACCATTATTGACACCCTGTGGAATTAAGGGACATTTACAACTGTTACGGATTGACCTTCGTGTAAAAAAAAAAAAAGTGCTGTGATTTGTAATATTTTTTTCTGATTCATAACAGAATGGAATGTTTATAGAGTATTTGGAATCCTATTGCAATAAATTGAATTAGACCAGAATTAAATTCCTAGCATATAAAAAAATCACATGCTTGAAATATTCAAATTTTTCTATTCAATTCAGAAAATAAATAAATAAATAAATAAATAAATAAATAAATGTGTGCAGTTTGTTGTAAATATCTACCACATATTACAACATTAGTAGATATTTTATATTTTAGTTTGAGGAATGACATGCGTCCTTTGAGCTGGATTTTCATGATTTTCACATTTTCATGTGGACATTTGTTGGTAAACTACAAAACTAGAAATTAATACAAACAACAACAAATGATGAATAAAATGTGATCTATGAAAATACTTAGAAAGTGAAATAAAAAGATTTTCTGATGCAGGTTAAACATTATCAGTTCATTTGTTTACAAACATTAGAATTACTTCCTCATTTATGTAAACGCCGACATCAATATATTTATATAAAATATATTTTGTACTAAATATAAGCCTATGTAAAACAAATTTTAAATAAAAACTATGTTTTGTTAACTTAATACCACATACAGATTATTATTTTTATAAATAATCATCTGGATGTCGATAATTGTGGAATGGTGTCAATAACTGTAGAAAAAGATCTCAACAATTGTGGAACGGTGCCAATAACTGTGGACAAAGGTGTCGATAATTGTGGAACAGTGTCACGTGATCTGAAACATTAAGTAATCAGGAATCAACTAATTTTTTTCCAGTGGAAGTTTGAGTAATTATTCGTGCACAATTTACGTATTGAAAGTCTTTTTTACTTTTGCAACGGCCAAAAGATCGTTAAGGTGTCGATAATTGTAGCCACTGCTCTACTACTATATCTAATAATACATCTATAACTTTATTGATATTAAAAAGACAGAATAAGGGAAGAAGTAGAAAATACTGAAAACTAGAAAAGCACTCGGAGTGCGCAGACCTCCGCCAAGAATCCTTTAAAAAAATCCGGGATCCAGAAGGTGATCCGGATCACCACCAAAATTTAATGGATCGTTACTTGTGCCCAGTCACACCTCTGGAAAAAAAATTCAGAGCAATCCGTTCATTACTTTTTCCATAATGTTGCTAACAGACAAACCAACCAACCAACCAACCAACCAACAAACAAACCAACGCTACCGAAAACATAACCTCCTTGGTGGAGATAATAACTTTTTCTGTAATGTTGCTAACAGACAAACCAACCAACAAACAAGCAAACAAACAAACAAACCAACGCTACTGAAAACATAACCTCCTTGGCAGAGGTAATAACTAGAATGCATTTCCGGAGAAAATGCGAAAGTGTGCTTGCTCAGGTGCGCCACCATGGCGACCCGGCAAGAGAGGCGACCACACGCCCACACGACAAGTTTTGTGTCAACACGCAAAAGTTTGGCCAAGACACAAGGCAGATTCTCATACGGAGATGACAGGCTGGCAAGGTTCTTTACAGGGACATCCCAGAGCATCACTAACATGAAGATTTAGATGTAATTCTAAATCCGTAAAGAGATATGACCCCAAACAAGTTTTTGCTCATTGAGGCGCCCCTAGTGGCCAAATGACACCAAATTTGATGAGGGTACATGAACTCGTGCCAAAAGTCATATCAACAAATCTGGTCTTGATACGTCAAAGCGTTTCTGAGATATGAGCCAAAATAAGTTTTTGCTAATTGTGACACCTCCTAGTGGACAAATGACACCATTTTTGATGAGGGTAGTTTGGATGGTGTCCAAAGTCATGCTACTAAATATGGTCTTGATATGTCAAAGCGTTTCCATGATATGAGCTCACTTCCTGTTTGGTGGCTTCGCCATCAAATTTGATTGGCTGACATGGGCGAACGCTTTGACGTATGAGAGTGAAACGAATTTCATTCATTAGGCATGGACTGGAGATCATGTGTGCCAAGTTTCATGATGATCGGACAAAACATGCGGCCAGGGTCACTCTACCTTCACTTTGGACAAAATTCAAAATGCCGGAAAATTTAATTAGGCGGAGAATGACGTCATAGGATGCGTTGGAATCGTCTAGCTTCAAGGATTCCAACCGCACCAGACTTATGAAAATCGGACATACGGATCAAAAGTTACGTGCATGAACGCATGTAAGAATGTGATCAGTTGGTGGCGCTAGACCGTGAGCCGTACCAACATGAAGCTTGATGAAATCAATCAGGGTCCACTCCTCTATCAGTCTACCACGTTTCATGACTTTACACCTTACGGTTTGGCCTACAGAAGGAAAAATCTGTTTTTTGCGTCGCGCGCCCGTTCATTTCAATGGGGAAAAAAATTAATCCTTTAAAAAAATCTGGGATCCAGAAGGTGATCCGGATCACCGCCACAATTTAATGGATCGTTACTTGTGCCCAGTCACACCTCTGGAAAAAATTTCAGAGCAATCCGTTCATAACTTTTTCCGTAATGTTGCTAACAGACAAACCAACAAACCAACGCTACCGAAAACATAACCTCCTTGGTGGAGGTAATAAGAATGAAAATAAGTCATTCTAAAAGGACAAAAAAAAACCCAACAGAGAAAATCAGTGTGGTCAAATTAAAAATATATGGCTGATTCAAATGAGTGGAATAAACTAATAATGATAAATTTTATTTTTCTAGCAACATTCATACATTTACAGAGTCCCATAAGGGACATGGTCAAAAAAAAAAAAAGATTCATGAGATCCCGCTTAACTTTTCCGAAATTTCCCAAAACCATTTGCGAGATCTCACAAAGTCCACCCCACCCCCCAAAAGAAAAGAAGTGAAATGCAGTATGAGTAAAGAAAATGAAAAATGAAGACTTCATTTCATTTCTGGGTGGAACTGTCAGCCCAGGAAGCTGGTGCGGTGTGTTATAAAGCTTTGCTGTCCATCATCCTGATGAGTCATTCATACACAGTGTAAAGTGTGTGTGCTGTTTATTGAGTGTGTTGTGTTTGGTGCATTGGTTGAACTGAGGTTTAGCCCGAGACTTTGAGTGCAGAGGCAAACGGGGCGCGTTTAAAGACCTTGTAGAGGTTTGGTTGGACCTCAGTTGAGTGGATCGAGGTGTGTAAGGTTCAGAACAGAGTCTTTAAACATTACTCTGCAAAATGGTGTATTTGTTTACAACCATGTAACATTAATTATTTTTGTTTTGTTTTCTTCATTTGTCACGGTGCTTGGTGTTTGATGCTATACTTGTGTTCAAGAGGAATAAAACTCATCTGCACCCGTTAGAGTCTCTCTGCTGTTGTTCTTAATGCAGAGGGCTGCTACAGTGTTAGAAAATAATCCAACATTATTTTTAAAAAAGCAAAGCGCTGGATAAAAAACCATCGATCTTATGGAAATACTATAAAGATACAAATTTCATTGTCTGGTGGATAAGTGTTTGAGATACATTGCCTTGAACTTATGATCAGGTCCCCTGTGGTGGGACACGGATGGCGTTCGTACATACGGCCGCAAATGCCATCAAAAATCAGGTTGATGTTTCACCATATTCTCTTAAGTACGGAGCTCTGCTAAAAATAAACAAGACCATGAATGACGGTGTAGCTCACTCCGGCCCCGTCTAGTCCAGAAGGAACGATCTAAAGTGGGCCACATTGCGCAATAAATGTTGAATGCTATATACACTATATACAAGCTATATATAGAAGCGATATCCACCCTAGGAATACCGACCTATTTACCAGAAAGAATCCAAAACAGCGAGGACTTGACCTTTTTGTTGAACTACTCATTAAGGCTTAATTAGTCCATAACTTCATTAATAATTGTAATGAAGCAAATCTGAGTACACATTCTATGCACCCTAGGTACCGCTACCTTCATACCGGAAAGAATCAAAATTGGTGAAGAATTGAGAGAGAAGCAGCGATTTCTGTGGAAACTGCTCGTTAGGGATTGATTAATTACTCCAAATCTTCATTATTAATTGCAATTATGCAAATTTGTGAAGAAGCTATATGCACCCCAGGCAGACCTACCTTCCTGCCAAAAAGAATAAAAATCAGTGAAGAATTGAGAGAGAAGAAGTGATTTTTTTGAAATATGGACAACGCTGGATGGATGACGGACAACACATGATGGCGTAAACTCCTCACCTGTCAGCCAGATGAGATAATAATTGTATTAAAAAAAGATTAACCTTTGTCTTCTAAATGTAAAAAAAAGCATAAAGCAAGAAACAGAAAATGGAGAATAAAAATTTAAAATTCTAAAAAAAACATTCTAAAACATAAAATACAATTTTATTTGTCAAAGAAATGATACAAACAACATGAGGCAAGAAACAGAAAATACAGAAATTGAAAAAAAAAAGGAAAAAATTGTTACAACTACAACAAAGTGTATAAAGTAAGGGAAGATAGTTCAGAAAAAATAAGATAATACTTAATTTAAATAAAAAAAAACAACAACAAACAATTGCTCAAAAAAAAGGAACATAAAAAACAAACAAATATAAAACCAGATGAAAGCTACAGAGGTAAAAATGTATTTTTAAAAATTGCAAATTGAAGACGTTTGGGATTTCCACAGTCTCACAACTCCTTCTTTCATGTTTTTGTTCTTGGAAATGAGTGGATCAATACTGCACCGTCTACTTCGGTCAATTGTTAATTAAACCATGCTATTTGTTATCATACATAAATAAAGTGAGTCAATTCTGAATGCAGTTATATTTCACACTGGGCTTCGGGCTGCTGATTAATAAAAGCGACCACACAGAAATAAATCACTTCATAACCAGGAATGAATATTTATTAATTATTTAGTGCGAGTGTTCACTTTTTGTTTGTATGGCCGAATGTGAAAGTGGTGTTGCCCTGAACATGTTAAGTAGTGCTGATCATGAAGAAAACAAAAATGACAACAAACAAACAAACAAACAAACAAAAAAACAAACAAACAAACAAACAAACAAACAAACAAACAAACAAACAAACAAACAAACAAGTTGTAAAATAAAGTCTGAATAAATCTGAATAAATTGCTGGTGTCATGATTTAAAGTGCAAGTGAAAAGTATTCAGCTCCATCCTGATCCACTGCTTTAATTCGCATAATTAGCATGTATTAAATGGCATTATCACTGCTTGTGTGTTCAGCTATTCCTACAAACAGCCTAATAAATACTAAATAAATTGTAAATGCGTGGTCCAGCCTGAGTTACAGCTGCGTGCAAAATGCTGTGTTATCCAATGCTCTGGCAATTTGCTCATCATGAAAAGCTGACATGATCGCGACATGGGATTCACTAGCACAAAAAAAAAGGAATGTTTGATTTTTCCTGGATTTTTTTCCACGTTACACATCACAGGTGTTTCGCACAAACAAGTTGATTACACATGAATTTATACCAACTCCTGAACACCTCCATATTTATCAGATTAATCATGATTAGCATCTTTAGTCGAGATCCTGCAGCTTAATGAAAGCAGAAGGTCGCAGCTGGTGTTGGAAACATGCCTGGTATCCACAGCAGGCTCGCAATCAGTCTGTTTGCTCTGCAATATATCGTACTTTATCATTTACACTTATTTTAAAAGGTGCAGAGACTGAAGATGGACCGTATGGTGATTCGAGGCTGTTACAATCGAGCAGGTTTTTTTTCTTTTCCATAATGCATGAAACAGATGTGGCCTGATGTTGAGCAAATAAATGCAGATCAAATTTGGGGAAATACATTTGGCAGCACTGAATTTCTAGCTACATGTTTTTTGTGTAAATGACTGCGATAAAATGTAATCTAATTGCGTTAAAGTGGCTGGTGAGATTTCTCTGCAAACATGAAATAACAGGCTTGTAGTACTCGAATCCGACTCGTCCCTAATTTTAAGGACTCGTGACTCAACTTGGACTTGAACACTGATGACTCGGACTTGGACTCGTGCATTAACTGCATTCGGACTCATAATTTAAAGACGAGGACCCTGATTTTTTCTTTATTTTTTGTAACGTGCCATAAAAATTTGGCATAAGATATTTACATCTATATTAATTTTTGTACTAATTTTGTGCAAGAGAATATACAGCGCCCTCCACAATTATTGGCACCCCTGGTCTGGGCCGCGTTAACCCTTGCCGAGGCCCTGGGCAGACACACCCCCGAGGCCCCACCCCCGCCTGTTGTCAACTGCGCTCAGCAAATTCACCCCCTCAAGGCCAATTTATGCTGACAACCCAGTCCTCGCAGATAGCGTCGCAGACAGTGTCTGCGTAGCCCCCCCACCTTCGCAGACGCTCTGCGCGCACCTCCCAAAAATTGTGACCACTGCAGAAGCCTCGCAAACAGCGTCGCAGACAAGAGGGCTCTGATTGGTCCACTCTACATCCGCTGTACACGCACTTCCGCTTCCCTACTTTCCCTGTTTGGTTTGTTTTCACGACCGCCATTTTTAAAAACACGAGCGAAGATGGAGCAGCATGAAGAGCGGTTGATCGAGGAAGTGAGGAAGTACGTACATCTATACGACTCCAGTTCTAGTCATTATAAGTAACCGGAGGATAAACACTCCACTAACCACACCCACCAACTACTCCTAGCGATTTCACAACTTCGCACCCCCTTGCGTTGTAGCGGTGAATAACATCGCGCACGCCTATTACTCCCCGCTCAACGATAAATTACAACTGTCTGCGAAAAGCTATCTGCGAAAGCCTTGTCGCAAGAGCATGCAGAGGCCTTCAGACGTGCCTGACTAATAATGCTGGGCATACACTGTGCGATTTTTGGCCCGATTTTGACACGATTTTCACTCGTGCGACTATTTTGGAGATCGGGCCGAGTTTTGGCTCAATTGTGCATCTCAGATCATGTAGTATACATGGGGTAACAACAAGCGATTAACACCTCACGACCTCCTCCCGATCGACCGGATGAAAATCAAACCTGTTTGAAATCCTGAGCATCGCATCCGAGCATCACATCCGAGCATCGGATCGTATAGTGTGAGAACAGGAATCGTAAGCTGCGTGCTGTTTACCCCTGCGATTCACTCGTACAGTGTGAGCAGCAGCTGAATACCATCTCGTCTCGTCTCGTCTTCTTCCGCTTTATCCGGGACCGGGTCGCGGAGGCAGCAGTCTAAGCAGGGAAGCCCAAACTTCCCTTTCCCCAGACACCTCGGCCAGCTCCTCGGGAAGAACACCGAGGCGTTCCCAGGCCAGCCGAGAGACATAGTCCCTCCAGCGTGTCCTGGGTCTTCCCCGGGGCCTCCTCCCGGGGGGACATGCCTGGAACACCTCCCGAGGGAGGCGTCCAGGAGGCATCCGAAAAAGATGCCCGAGCCACCTCAGCTGATTCCTCTCGATGTGGAGGAGCAGCGGCTCTACTCTGAGCTCCTCCCGAGTGACTGTGCTTCTCACCCTATCTCTAAGGGAGCGCCCAGCCACCCTGCAAAGGAAACTCATTTCGGCCGCTTGTATCCGCGATCTTGTCCTTTCGGTCATTACCCAAAGCTCATGACCATAGGTGAGAGTCGGAACGTAGATCGACCGGTAAATTGAGAGCTTCGCCTTTTGGCTCAGCTCCTTCTTCACCACGACGGACCGGTAAAGCGACCGCATCACTGCGGAGGCTGCACCAATCCGCCTGTCGATCTCACGCTCCATCCTTCCCTCACTCGTGAACAAGATCCCGAGATACTTAAACTCCTCCACTTGAGGCAGAACTTCTCCACCAATGTGGAGAGGGCAAGCCACCCTTTTCCGGTCGAGAACCATGGCCTCGGACTTGGAGGTGCTGATTCTCATCCCAGCCGCTTCACACTCGACTGCAAACCGCCCCAGTGCATGCTGAAGGTCCTGGTTTGAAGAAGCCAACAGGACAACATCATCCGCAAAAAGCAGAGATGAAATCCTGTGGTTCCCAAACAGGATTCCTTCTGGCCCCTGGCTGCGCCTAGAAATTCTGTCCATAAAAATTATGAACAGAACCAGTGACAAAGGGCAGCCCTGCCGAAGTCCAACATGCACTGGGAACAGGTCTGACTTACTGCCGGCAATGCGAACCAGACTCCTGCTCCGTTCGTACAGGGACCGGACAGCCCTTAGCAAAGAGCCCTGAACCCCATACTCCCGAAGCACCCCCCACAGATTACTATGGGGGACACGGTCTAATGCCTTCTCCAGATCCACAAAGCACATGTGGACTGGTTGGGCAAACTCCCATGAACCCTCGAGCACCCTATGAAGGGTATAGAGCTGGTCCAGTGTTCCGCGACCAGGACGAAAACCGCATTGTTCCTCCTGGATCCGAGGTTCAACTATTGGTCGAATTCTCCTCTCCAGTACCCTGGAGTAAACCGTCCCTGGGAGGCTGAGAAGTGTGATTCCCCTATAATTGGAGCACACTCTCCGGTCCCCTTTCTTAAAAAGAGGGACCACCACCCCAGTCTGCCACTCCAGAGGCACTGTCCCTGACCGCCACGCGATGTTGCAGAGGCGTGTCAACCAAGACAGCCCCACAACATCCAGAGACTTGAGATACTCAGGGCGGATCTCATCCACCCCCGGTGCCTTGCCACCGAGGAGCTTGCAAACCACCTCAGTGACTTCGGCTTGGGTAATGGACGAGTCCACCTCTGGGTCATCAGCCTCAGT
The DNA here is from genome assembly GCF_027579695.1 of Neoarius graeffei. Lineage (NCBI taxonomy): Eukaryota > Metazoa > Chordata > Actinopteri > Siluriformes > Ariidae > Neoarius > Neoarius graeffei. Next base: position 3,560,125 of record NC_083596.1, read on the forward strand.
CTCCTCAGTGGAAGACATGACGGTAGGATTGAGGAGATCCTCAAAGTATTCCTTCCACCGCCCGACAATGTCCCCAGTCGAGGTCAACAGCTCCCCACCCGCACTGTAAACAGTGTTGGCAGAGTACTGCTTCCCCCTCCTGAGGCGCCGGACGGTTTGCCAGAATTTCTTCGAGGCTGACCGATAGTCCTTCTCCATGGCCTCCCCGAACTCCTCCCAGTTCCGAGTTTTTGCCTCCGCAACTGCCCGAGCTGCAGCACGCCTGGCCTGCCGATACCCGTCAGCTGCCTCGGGAGTCCTGGAGGTTAACATGGCCCGATAGGACTCCTTCTTCAGCTTGACGGCATCCCTTACTTCTGGTGTCCACCACCGGGTTCGGGGATTGCCGCCACGACAGGCACCGGAGACCTTGCGGCCACAGCTCTGAACAGCTGCGTCCACAATGGAGGTAAAGAACATGGTCCACTCAGACTCAATGTCCCCCGCCTCCCTCGGAAGCTGGGAAAAGCTCTCCCGGAGGTGGGAGTTAAAGACCTCCCCAACAGAGTGCTCGGCCAGACGTTCCCAGCAGACCCTCACCATACGTTTGGGCCTGCCCGGTCTGTCCAGCTTCCTCCTCCACCAGCGGATCCAACTCACCACCAGGTGGTGATCAGTTGACAGCTCAGCCCCTCTCTTCACCCGAGTGTCCAAGACATAGGGCCGGAGATCAGATGAAACGACTACAAAGTCGATCATCGACCTCCGACCTAAGGTGTCCTGGTGCCACGTGCACTTATGGACACCCCTGGAGCCAGGCCCGGGGTTGGGGCTCGTATGCGAGCGCTTGGTGGCCGGGCCTTTGCCCATGGGGCCCGGCCGGGCTCAGCCCGAAGAGGTGACGTGGGCCCGACCTCCTGTGGGTTCACCACCCACAGAGGTAGCAGTAGGGGACTGGTGCAATGTGGATTAGGTGGCAGTCGAAGGCAGGGGCCTCGACGACCTGATCCCCGGACACAGCGGCTGGCTGTTGGGACAGCTGAATACCGCGATTGAAAAAATCGCACAGTGTATGCCCAGCTAACTAGACACAGAAACTTAAATAATGACAGTGACACAATTAGAAATACTATTGAATGATAAAACTTTATATCCATCATCACCTATTTAATCGAGAAAAAGCAATGGTGAAATAGGCAATAGAGTGCTTCGAGATCAGCGCGAACCCAGCGGCGGCCATAGTGGAAGTCAAACGTCGCTGTGTCAGTGCATTGTTGTTGCTCAGCGAAGCAAAATGCCGAATACGTGTGTCATTGTTGGCTGTAGTAGCCGGGGGGAAAAGGGTGGCAAAAGCTTCCACAGACTCCCTAAAGTCGTGACAAACCAGGGAATTGCAGCAGAGGAGAAAAGCGAGCGGAGGAGACGACAGTGGCTGGCTGCCATCAACCGCTCAAATTTAGGACTAGACTGTATCCGGATTTGTTCTGATCACTTTGTGACAGGTAGGTTAAATTGTCTTGAATTTCATAGTTACTAAAATAAATGTGATACAAACTATTATCTTTTCTATGTACTTTCAGCAATAGATATATTTAATGGATATATTTGTCACATTAGGTAGCTTATGTCTACTGCAGTGCATTGTTGCATCAAATGGCATTTAAGATCTAGGCCTAGTAATGTTTATGCACACATGCTTTAGTTCACAAAATGGACTTGGGTGAAACACTAGATACGGTAGTTCACAAGATCGATGTATGTCACATGCGGCAACAAGCTGGGGTCAGCTTTCCATTCCTTCTCACTAACAGTGTATGGATCTACATTCCCAATGAAACGTACCTTCTCAGCATAACGCTCCCGTGCCTGCTTATCCAAACTTTCACAGTAGTGCTCCATCACTTCAGATGTCTAAATTCTTACAAAATCAAAGCTTCTAAGCCCTCTAACGCGGAAACGAATCGGTGAATGTTTACTCTATGATGTGTACTCTATGCCCGCTCTTGAGCGAGTGACTTCCAAGATGGCTGCGCAGACCGCACGGTTACTATTTTTAGCATCATCTCGGAGCACTCTATTGCATGGTGAAAAAATCCATCAGACATCACGGTTAACAAGTCTGGTTCACTAAAGTTTAGCCTCAAGAAGCCTTTGAATGAGTGAGTCAATGAACAACATGTCGAGAACATAACCTCGGCCTACAACAGTTTCTTTAGTATTCAGAACAAGAACATTCATTCGGTATATAACCGTTCGTCTTCATTTTGGAATCCAGGCGACTTTTAACTTGTGAAAACAAAGACTGATAACAAAGAGAGAAAAATATCTTGCTTCTCAGAAATAAATCTCAAAATGTTAGGCTATGTGAAACATTTCATCCTTTCACACACGTAATGTCCCAAACAGCAGCGGCACACAGCTTTGCGCATTCAGTTTCACAGCCATGGGTCAACTTACAAGGGCACTTTCCTACTTTTCTGGAAAGCGAAGTCATTAATTAAATCATTGAACTCAAGCTGGCGTAGCATGTGAAGACATGGTGGACAGTGATCATATTGACAATGACAGGTGATTTATGCGACGGGACAAGGTGGGCTTCCTTACGGGTGGCGAAATGCATCAAAAATGTTATCAATATGATCAAAACTTCTGAAAATATCGTTTCATATTTTCCGATCTCACTACCTCCGAGGCCCCCTAGTGGCCGAGGCCCTGGGCAGCTGCCCATGAAGCCCATTAGGATAACGCGTCCTTGCCCCTGGTTAAGATGTGTTCTTAGGCTTCTAATAAATTCATTTAACAAAAAAATAATATAGGACAACAATGCAAAAAAAGAGAAAAATCCAACCTTTAATTCAAGTGCATTTATTCAGTGGGAAAAAAATCCCACATTAAGAAATAATAATTTTACATGAAATCATGTGTGCCACAATTATTGGCACCCCTGATGTTAATACTTTGTGCAACCCCCTTTTTCCAACAAGACAGCACTTAATATTTTCCTATAACATTTCACAAGATGGGAGAATACAGAGAGAGGGATATTCAACCATTCCTCTTTGCACAATCTCTCTAAATCGTCCAGAGTCCTGGGTCCTCTCCTATGCACTCTCATCTTCAGCTCACCCCACAGGTTTTCAAATGGGTTGAGGTCTGTGGACTGAGATGGCCATGAGAGGAGCTTGATTTTGTGTCTGGTGAACCATTTTTGTGTAGATTTGGCCACATGTTTAGGGTCATTATCTTGCTGAAGGATGCAGTGACGACCCATCTTCAGCTTTCGGGCAGAGGCCACCAGATTTTGATTTAAAACGTCCTGGTATTTCAAAGAGTTCATGATGCCATGCACCCTAACAAGGTTCCCGGGGCCTTTGGAAAAGAAACAGGCCTACAACATCACCGATCCTCCCTCATACTTCACAGTGGGCATGAGGTGCTTTTCCGCATACTCATCTTTTGTGTTACGCCAGACCCACTTAGAGTGTTTGTTGCCAAAAAGCTCTATCTTGGTCTCATCTGAGCAAAGCACACGGTCCCAGTTGAAGTCCCAGTACCGCTTAGCGAACTCCAGATGTTTACGTTTATGCTTGTAAGTGAGAAAAGGCTTTTTCCGTGCATGCCTCCCAAACAGCTTGTTGGCATGTAGATAGCGCCTGATGGTTGTTATGGAGACTTTGTGACCCCAAGATGCTACTCTTTGATGCAATTCTCTAACAGTGAGCTTTGGAGAACTTTTTACTTCTCTTCCCATCCTCCTCACTGTGTGTGGTGGCAAGATAAACTTGCATCCTCGTCCAGGCTTGTTTGCCACTGTTCCAGTTGTTTTAAACTTCTTGATGATCCCTCTGACTGTAGATATGGGCCGGTGTAGGCGAGCAGCTATTTTCTTTTAGCCATTGCCTGACTTATGAAGGTCGACACACATCTGCCTTACTTGAATGGTGTGTTCTCTTGTCTTTCCCATGTTGAAGAGTGGATAAGTCAAGTCAAGTCAACTTTATTGTCAAATATGCTATACATGCTCGACATACAGCACAGATGAAATTTCAGTCCTCTCTGACCCACGGTGCAAACAGGCAATGCAATAAATAAAAAATAGAATAATTGAAAAAAACAAACAATATAAACAGTATAAACACTCTAGATAGGAACTAGACATAGACTAAACACTCAAACAATATAAACAGTATAAATAAACAGTATAAACACTAGATAAGAACAAGACAGACTAAACACTCAGACAATATAAACAGTGTAAACACTAGATAAGAACTACACACAGACTAAACACTCAAACAGACAATATAAACAGTATAAACACTCAAGATATGAACTAGACGTAGACTAAACTAAACACTTATACACACGCACACACACACACACACACACATTTTGATTACTTTATTTGGGAGGACCAATAATTATTGAAAAAACAATACAGCACCCCAAACAATCCTAAAGAAGCAATAATGTGTCTTCTACATAAATACCAAAGTTATACTGGTCTACAGCCTATTCAGGGGTACTTCTCCAGATATGCAAACAGCCTATAACTGCAGACAGTGAACAATACTTAGCTAACTGCTTTGCTTTCTTTTTATTTAAGCCGGCTATTTGCAGACCTCTGACACACAGTCTATGAACATGACCAAGGCTACCATAGATGAGTGCCACCACGGATGTTTTATAGCCACTTTCTATCAATGCATGAACTATTGGTTGATATTTCACACATTTTTCAGCAAAGCACAAGTCCATGTATGCGTCAAAACATCATCCTATTTCCAATACTGTGATGGTCTTTAAAGTCTCATCCACAACAACAATGTCCGGAGTATTAGGACAGTCTTTAAGGACAGTGTCCAGAGAATCATTGGTGGTCAAGTTGGAAAACCAGTTGGATTTTATTTTTCTGTCCGTGTATGTGCATTGTTAGTCCATGCAATTTGCGCAATTCTGTCACGGTAATGTCCACAATGCGGTTGTGACGGGCGGTGTACAGACCTTTGAAAGCTATGCACGCATTCATAATGTGCGCTGTAGATTCTTGTGGCAGCGGGGGCGTGGTCAAGCGCCGGTCTGTGACAGGAGGGCGGAGTTGGGGAAGGTAAGTGGCAGAATCGCTACACCTGAGTGTAATTAACCTGTGTTTTGTGTGTGTTCTCCCCAGTAAACCGCCCTACTTAAGGAGGGAAAGGGAGAGCGGAAGGGGGCTTCTTCCCCGGCAGAGACGACAGTGTGTGTGTGTGCATGTCTCTGCCCATTGGTTTAAATATTGTTAGACTGGAAAGTTCGGCAATAAAGCCTTCTGAGAACCTTGATCTCTGTCCTGCCATCCTCTGTGCTCCACCCACACGCTATTCTCGCTACAATTCTATTGTGTTATCAGTGTGTAGCAGGCAAAATGGCTTATGGCACCTTGGGTACCAGAGAGAAAGGTTGTATTGAGTTGGAAGAACTTGGAGTCTAGCTTTGATGACGAATTTCAGAATGCCTGTATTAACAGCTGGATTGTGCAGCGCAGAGTGAGAGACCGTGTGATCAGCGCACTGAAAGCACGCGAGTTTGCCCTGAAGGCGCAGGTTCACCCAATGAGCGCGTTGTTGTGAATGAAAATGATGTATGATTTCATACCTGCACATCCTGCTGCTGAGCACCTTGCTGGTTTCGTCATGATGTAGAGTTGCTTCTGCACGAACATCTGGGTCCATTAAAAGCTCCTCACTGACGTTGATCTGAGCACCGCTCCTGTTTACCCAGCTTAGCTCCACGTTGTTGCTTATGCATAGGTCATTCAAATCTGGCCAGTCAGACCGTACTCCGAATCCACTGGCATGGCTGTCTAATTTGCCACTTGTTTTCCTTTTAAAGCCAAGGAAACTTGGTTCACCGGTACGGGCAAGTGGAATGTTACGCTTCCTCATATCTAGAAGTAGTGAGCCCCGTGCCATGTCCCGAACTGTCGCATCATCACTGTTCAGCACACACACACACATAAATTGGTTCAAATAACCAAACAGTCAAGGGCACTTGAGGTATAGCAGATAAACATGAAATAAGCAGAATAAACAAACTAGCAGCTGTTAAGATGAGGTAGTGCGGAATAGTGCAAATGAGTGAGGTAAAGTGAGATGTGCGGTCCCTGAGTTCAGTGTGTTAATGAACGATGAGATGTATGTATGATGATAAGAGAAATAGGCCTCTGTGTCACATCATATTTATACCCCAGGGAAACAGGATGTGATGAATTACTAATTAAAGGTTCCTAGATACTCTGATCAACTTTATAAACTACAGTAGAAATGACAGAAATGCTTCAATTACATTTATTTTCTAGGAATTGTTATGGGTGCCAATAATTGTGGAACAGGTGATTTTATGGAAAATAATTATTTCTTAGTCAGGGATTTTTGATTTTTTTTAAAAATTCACTTGAGTTAAAGGTTACATTTTTCTACAGTTTTAGGTGTGAGATTATGCTTCTGCAATAAAAATTTTATTTATTTTAAGGCTTTTAACACATCTTAACCGGGGTGCCAATAATTGTGGAGGGTGCTGTACATTCACCTGTTCATACATCATGTTGAGGAACAAACTAACATTAAATGGCGCTAAAATGCCTGGAGAGATGCACCTAGGATTGTTCACTTTGCTGATACAGACTTCTCGTGCAGTGGGAAAAAATGCACTGTTATGTGTTCCATACGTAGAAGAACTATCGAGGAGACGACGGGGACGACCTCGAACTTCAATCGGCATTTGGCGAGACTCCACCCAGAGAAGGAAGTGGCACACTATGTTCATTGCTCTGTTGATAGTGGGCGAGGCTTGCTTGCTGAGCAATGAACTAGCTAGTGTTAACCCTCTGTCATATTATTTGCCCTGTGATAGTGGGCGGGGCTTGCTGAGTGATGAACAAGCTTTTTATCTGTAGCCTGTTAACTAAAATGGAGCAGTTGAGCAGGAACGTTAGTCCGACACAGTATCAGAGACGCTTTCACATAAAGGCAGCAACAGCCACCGTCACATGATGCAGTTGGAGTTTTGTTCGCGGACTCCACTTGGATCAATAGTGTAATTGACTCGGACTCGACTTGAAATTTTCTTTAATGACCTGGACTTGAACACTGGGGACTTGAGACTGGACTCGGATTCGAGGTTTAGTGACTTGACTCCAACACTGCTAAATAAACATGTGAGCAGTTCTGAGCCTGATGTTAGCAAGCTACAGTGGTGCTTGAAAGTTTGTGAACCCTTTAGAATTTTCTATATTTCTGCATAAATATGACCTAAAACATCATCAGATTTTCACACAAGTCCTAAAAGTAGATAAAGAGAACCCAGTTAAACAAATGAGACAAAAATATTATACTTGGTCATTTATTTATTTAGGAAAATGATCTGATATTACATATCTGTGAGTGGCAAAAGTATGTGAACCTTTGCTTTCAGTATCTGGTGTGACCCCCTTGTGCAGCAATAACTGCAACTAAACATTTGCGGTAACTGTTGATCAGTCCTGCACACCGGCTTGGAGGAATTTTAGCCCGTTCCTCCGTACAGAACAGCTTCAACACTGGGATGTTGGTGGGTTTCCTCATATGAACTGATCGCTTCAGGTCCTTCCACAACATTTCCATTGGATTAAGGTCAGGACTTTGACTTGGCCATTCCAAAACATTAACTTTATTCTTCTTTAACCGTTCTTTGGTAGAACGACTTGTGTGCTTAGGGTCGTTGTCTTGCTGCATGGCCATCTTCTCTTGAGATTCAGTTCATGGACAGATGTCCTGACATTTTCCTTTAGAATTCGCTGGTATAATTCAGAATTCATTGTTCCATCAATGATGGCAAGCCGTCCTGGCCCAGATGCAGCAAAACAGGCCCAAACCATGATACTACCACCACCATGTTTCACAGACCGGATAAGGTTCTTATGCTGGAATGCAGTGTTTTCCTTTCTCCAAACATAACGCTTCTCATTTAAACCAAAAGTTGTATTTTGGTCTCCTCCGTCCACAAAACATTGTTCCAATAGCCTTCTGGCTTGTCCACATGCTCTTTAGCAAACTGCAGATGAGCAGCAATGTTCTTTTTGGAGAGCAGTGGCTTTCTCCTTGCAACTCTGTCATGCACACCATTGTTGTTCAGTGTTCTCCTGGTGGTGGACTCATGAACATGAACATTAGTCAATGTGAGAGAGGCCTTCAGTTGCTTAGAAGTTACCCTGGGTTCCTTTGTGACCTCGCCGACTATTACACACCTTACTCTTGGAGTGATCTTTGTTGGTCGACCACTCCTGGGGAGGGTAACAATGGACTTGAATTTCCTCCATTTGTACACAATCTGTCTGACTGTGGATTGGTGGAGTCCAAACTCTTTAGAGATGGTTTTGTAACCTTTTCCAGCCTGATGAGCATCAACAATGCTTTTTCTGAGGTCCTCAGAAATCTCCTTTGTTCGTGCCATGATACACTTCCACAAACATGTGTTGTGAAGATCAGACTTTGATAGATCCCTGTTCTTTAAATAAAACAGGGTGCCCACTCACACCTGATTGTCATCCCATTGATTGAAAACACCTGACTCTAATTTCACCTTCAAATTAACTGCTAATCCTAGAGGTTCACATACTTTTGCCACTCACAGATATGTAATATCGGATCATTTTCCTCAATAAATAAATGACCAAGTATAATATTTTTGTCTCATTTGTTTAACTGGGTTCTGTTTATCTACTTTTAGGACTTGTGTGAAAATCTGATGATGTTTTAGGTCATATTTATGCAGAAATATAGAAAATTCTGAAGGGTTCACAAACTTTCAAGCACCACTGTATGTCCCTCAAACGACATCAGATCAAAATTGCTAATCTATGACTAATTCTCAAATCTGATTGGTTGGCTGTAGATGGTTCCTATAGTAACGGCTCATTCACAGGGACCTTTAGAGCAGACGTTCTACATCAACGGGTTAAACAAACATTCATGTCATCATTGAAATGGTGACCTTTTCCGTAAGGAGAAATGTGTTTGTGTAATGTTTCTGGAAGGAGTCTTCAGTGTCAGCGCTTTGTAACAGTCAGAGCTGAAGCTGTAACTTTAACTTTTCAGACATCTTCAGGACAGAGGACTTTACTCTTTGGGGTTTCTCAAAAGTAATATAGCAAGCGTACATCTTATACATTTATAGCTTCTATGTTTACAAACTGCTTCTCACACGACAAGTTCGAGAACTGACTCCTCACTTACTTGCTGCCCCATATCTCCCACCCCTTCACAGGTGCCACTGTAATGAGATAATTAACAGTTATTCCACGAAATCAAGTCATACATGAGCTGATAGCTGACGAAGCGCATAGCATCGAGCTGTCTATAATCCATGTACGACAAGATTGAGTGGAATAACTGTTTTATTCTATCCACATTCACTGGATTTAGAGAAACAGAGCATTTAAATTTTTTGCAAATTTGATAAATTAAAAACTTTATACAAGACATCAGACAAAATTATTTCTGCTTAGAATGTAAACAAACTGGCGAAATGATGTAGCAATTTGTGAAAAATGCAATGATAATAATAATTCTTGAAAAATAAAAAAGAGGCACTCATCATCAAATACTTTCATTCCATATTTTGTTGCTTTTTTTTTTTTTGCATTTTGGGGTTTTCTTCTTCTTCTTCTTCTTTAAGTTCTTTTTGTGGTTGGCAAACCAACTTAAAGGTGCATTACTGCCACCAACTGGACTGGAGTGTGGAACAGGAGCTGGGGGGGTTATATTCTTTTAGCTATTTCTGTTTCTTTTAAATACTTGATAACAAATTTTGGTGTTTTGTTTTCAAGTAGAGTTTTTGTTTCATCCTCGGTTGGTTCGGTAATACGCTCCGCCATTTTGTTTTTCTCTACTCACAGTATATGAGCTGATATCCTACTAGTAGAGTATCCAATCAGAGCATGTGATTGCTCATATCCAGGGAATGTGGATAGAATAATCAACGACAATCACGTCACCTGGTTTTAGTTTCACGGCTAATTGCCGTATTTGACTCCAAAAACTGACTCCGTTGCTTGGAGTCTGGGGTTTGACTTATTGAGCCACAATTTCCCAATTTTTCCATCACATATAATCTCCAGTGTTGTGAGGAGAAATGAAATACCAGTTGAAAAGCTAAATTATTTTGCGTGCATTTTGTAGATTAAAAAAATAATTATTCTAGTGTGGTTTCACCCATCTTTTGTTCTCTCCAAATTGGCAGCGTTTTGCTTTTTCGCCTCTCCGTCTCGCTCAGCTTTCTGTTTTTCTTGGCTCAGGGACAAATATTCTGTATGCAGGAGAACATGATGTTCATTGCTCTTTATTGAGTACTATTGCTAAAGCATGTTGTGGTGCATTAGAATGGAGGGATTTTTGTTGAATAGATTGGGGAAAAAATGGCACAGTTTCCAGTAAAATAAAAGAATATTCATGAATAAATAATTCAAGTTTTCTTTTTTTCCTTTGGATATAAATACTTTTCACAACAACAACAAAAAAATGCAACGAGCTTCAGGAAAGACCTGCAGATTGCACTTGTTGATCTTAAACTGTGATTTCGGCTGTGATTGTTTGGAATAACATGGGTGTTATGGAAAAGTAGGCAATGCCATCCTTTGTGCCAGCTTACTGACAAATTACACAATAAAATCACCTCCAACCTGCATCACTAAAACAGATGTAAAAATTACAAAAACAAAGCTGCTCAAGTCCTTTCCCTGGCTTATTCTGCTGTATATCTTTAATATATTTCACACATATTTTATGTTACAAAACACACTATTTGGTTACCCAACAGCTTATGAAACCTCGAGCACCACTTCTCCAGTGCCCGTGTCATGTTTTGCAAGCAGGCACCTTGTTTGTGATTTTATGCATAACGCATTTGCTAGGCGACACCACAAGGTTAAACGAGAAAAGTCATCGGCCAAACGGCTTGTGAAAGCGTTACATCTGCTCTTGGCAAGGAGACGGGTGATACCGCATGCATTTGTTTATCAACCACCTTTACCTTTCCTTTTTTTCCCCCTGCATCAAGAGCGCTCTCCACATAGCAGGCACATCCATCATCGGCTCATCGGGATAGAGTCGCGACGACACAAAGCTACTTAACCCTTTCATGGATAAATTATTCTGAAGAATAAAATTAAAAAAATTCTTTAGATTCTTTTTTATTTAGAATTAATTACTTAGCTGGGATAGGCTCCAGCTTGCCTGCGACCCTGTAGAGCAGGATAAAGCGGCTAGAGATAATGAGATGAGATTAATTACTTAGTATTGCATGCTATATGAATTTTACCTTTTTGTAAATATCTAAAGATCACTTGGATTAGAATGTAAATGGATGTATAGGAAGATGATGATTGAAAATGATCAAGCAAGAAAAATAAAATGAAATAATTTGAAAAAATCCCATGTGATTAGAAAAAAAAATGTTGACAAAAGTGATAGAAATGTGGGCAGCACGGTGGTGTAGTGGTTAGCGCTGTCGCCTCACAGCAAGAAGGTCCGGGTTCGAGCCCCGTGGCCAGTGAGGGCCTTTCTGTGCGGAGTTTGCATGTTCTCCCCGTGTCCGCGTGGGTTTCCTCCGGGTGCTCCGGTTTCCCCCACAGTCCAAAGACATGCAGGTTAGGTTAACTGGTGACTCTAAATTGAGCGTAGGTGTGAATGTGAGTGTGAATGGTTGTCTGTGTCTATGTGTCAGCCCTGTGATGACCTGGCGACTTGTCCAGGGTGTACCCCGCCTTTCGCCCGTAGTCAGCTGGGATAGGCTCCAGCTCGCCTGCGACCCTGTAGAAGGATAAAGCGGCTACAGATAATGTGATGTGTGATGTGATAATTAACAGTTATTCCTTGAAACTGAGTCATACATGAGCTGATTGCAAATTCAATAAAAAATAAAAAAAAACGTCTGACAAAATCATGTCTGCTTAGAATGTAAACAAACTCGCAAAATGACAAGAGCAATTTGTGAAAAATGTGATAATAATAATTCTTGAAAAATTCAAAATAAAAAAAGATATGTTCTTACCATTAAATACTCATCTCATCTCCTCTAGCCACTTTATCCTGTTCTACAGGGTCGCAGGCGAGCTGGATCCTATCCCAGCTGACTACGGGCGAAAGGCGGGGTACACCCTGGACAAGTCGCCAGGTCATCACAGGGCTGACACATAGACACAGACAACCATTCACACTCACATTCACACCTACGCTCAATTTAGAGTCACCAGTTAACCTAACCTGCATGTCTTTGGACTGTGGGGGAAACCGGAGCACCCGGAGGAAACCCACGCGGACACGGGGAGAACATGCAAACTCCGCACAGAAAGGCCCTCGCCGGCCACGGGGCTCGAACTCGGACCTTCTTGCTGTGAGGTGACAGCGCTAACCACTACACCACCGTGCCGCCCACCATTAAATACTTTCATTCCATATTTTGTTGTGGGTTTTTTTTTGGGGGGGGGTTTGTTTTCGAGTATAGTTTTATTTCGCCCTTGATTGCTTCAGCAATAAGCTGCGCCATTTTGTTTTTCTCTACTCATGGTATATAAGCTGATAGCCTAGTAGTAGAGTAGCCAATCAGAGCACGCGATTGCTCACATCCAGTGAATATAGATTGAATAATTATTGATCTACCAGAGACATGCTGCACTGACACAGTCCAGAGAGTAAGAAAAATCAGGATAATGCTTTATATTAATTTACGCTAGTCTGTGATTTGGAGGTGATTTAAGTTTATATTTTCCCCAAAACAGCCTTAAGTTGATTGTCTAAACTTGTAGATGCTATGCCCGAAGGGGTTAGATCGCGTCCCTGTGTTTCTATCCAACAGGAGATGGGACCTAAACCTGGTTTGTGTACTGATGTGGATAAATCCATTCATACCATGGAAATACGGGCACGCTGCTAACAACCTCCGACTGTCGAGTTCGTTTCAGCGCATCCAAGTGTGAAGAAATAGACATTCCTGTGTGTATATATTACTGCACACACTCACAGCTCGCATTGCACACACTCAAGCTGCATTTCTATATCTACCTGCTATAAACAGGGGTCAGCGGATCACCGTGGATCACCGCGGATCACTGCAGGTACACGCGCATGCACAGATTTTGTTTGGAAATTCATTTTACCCGGAGACTGAAAAGCTAAAAAATAGATATTTGGAAATGCTGTGATTATTCTTGGGAGCCAAGTCAGGCTCAAGGATTGATGCATTTAAATGACCCTCATTATCACTTCTTGGAGAATGTGGTTAACAGACAGATGGGAAAAAAAAACAATCCTGAAAACGTATGTAAAACATCAAGCACACAAATATAACAGCGAACGTGTGAGATGTTGAAATCAAACAATGATATGGAAATGTCAGTTGACAAGTGTCACTATTGGATTAATTGATTTAATATTCAACATGATTATCAGAAGCTCGTACGTGCCAGATAGTGATGCTGAACTAATAAATACAACTTCACTCTGTTCATGTTCTTGTTGGAAAATAAACCCACAAATCAGAGAAAAAAATGCGTAAAGTGTTTGTGCTTCTTGCTGTTGAGCCAGAACACAAACTGAAACGCATCAGATACACACACTGTCCACGTTTCACCTAACCTGGAAAGACGTCCTGGTCTTTTTCAAATCTTCAGCTTTCCAGGTGAGTCTGTGCTGTTCTGAGATGCTTTTCTGCTCACCATGACTGTAAACAGTGGTGATTCCAGTGCATTCCTGTCAGTCTGGCACAAACTGTTCCCACCTGCACAGCACCTGCTCACCTGAAGGTTTTTTTTTCTGCTTTGTTTTTTGTGCCTTTCGGTGTAAACTCTTGAGATTGTTGCATCTGAACTCCAAAAAAAACATGCTCGTCTGACACAACAACCATACAACAGTCAAAGTTCACATTTCCACCCATTGTGATGTTTGATGAGAACATTAACCAAAGCGGGGTGGCACGGTGGTGTAGTGGTTAGCGCTGTCACCTCACAGCAAGAAGGTCCGGGTTCGAGCCCCGTGGCCGGCGAGGGCCTTTCTGTGTGGAGTTTGCGTGTTCTCCCCGTGTCCGCATGGGTTTCCTCCGGGTGCTCCGGTTTCCCCCACAGTCCAAAGACATGCAGGTTAGGTTAACTGGTGACTCTAAATTGAGCGTAGGTGTGAATGTGAGTGTGAATGGTTGTCTGTGTCTATGTGTCAGCCCTGTGATGACCTGGCGACTTGTCCAGGGTGTACCCCGCCTTTCGCCCGTAGTCAGCTGGGATAGGCTCCAGCTCGCCTGCGACCCTGTAGAACAGGATAAAGCAGCTAGAGATAATGAGATGAGATGTTTTTTTAAATAAAACATTTAAATATTCAAGTGTATCATACACAGACCACACCCCTCCTTGAGCAGCTAACCTTTCTCCAGGTCCTTCGGCGTCACCCGACCTGACAGCTCTGTCCCTTACCAGCTACGCGGCCTGACGTAAATTAGACAACCTGCCTGACTCAGACACTTCATTGTTCAGAACTAAAAAGGGGGAAAAAAATCATATAGCTCTCAGGTGTAATTTTGTGCTTGTTAGTGGTGTAAATTGTCTGCCGAGGCCTCGGGGGATTTCTGTAGGAAACACGTGTTTGCTTAACCCCACACACCAAATTGGTTTTGAAGAGAGGAAAAATTTATTGCACTGAAGAGGACATCTTTTTAGAGAACAGGGAGGTGTTCAGGTGGGGACAGACTATATGATTTGACAGGCAAGTTGCTTAAGCAAATGTCCTCATCAAATGAGGCCGGGTTCACGCCAGTGTTCTCAGCTGTGTGCTGCTCTCCTGCTTCTCGCTGCATGAAAATAGATTTAAATATGATTTGTCCCATATGAGGAGAAGTGGTTGGGGTTTGGGGGTGTTCTAATCACCCACACATCATGAATATGCTAATCGCTTGGACTCTACTCGCTGATGTGTTAATGGATTGAACTCGATTGCTGGATTAATGCCCACTCAAGCCCTTCTGAGGCTGTGTGCAGGATAGAGTAGCCTATGTCACGAGTCTGATTGTCTCTTTCAAGACTAGTTCCTTGGTCTGACTGTCTCTTTTGTGACGTGTTGACTTGTAATCCATGTTGCCAAATCTTTTTACTGGAAATTGGCTAACTTGTCCTCAGAAATGTTGCTAAAAATCATCAGAAGACACCACTTGCAGGTTCACTGAATCATGATATTTGCAGCGGAAAACATCCATCGTCTATTCTGCTTGTCCATCAGGGTCATGGGGAAAACTGGAGCCAATCCCAGCTGATTTTGGGTGAGAGGCAGGGTACACACTTGGTGGCATGGTGCTGTAGTGGTTTTCACAGTTGCCTCACAGCAAGAAGGTTCCAGGTTTGAACCCCATGGCCAACAGGGGCCTTTTTGTCTGAAGTTTGCATGTTCTCCCCGTGTCTGCATGGGTTTCCTGTGGGTGCTCCGGTTTCCCCCATGGTTCAAAGACATGCAGATTTAGAAAAAATACCCAGCCACTGGGTTTGAACAAGCTGGTGCATACTTAGTCCTGGTCCCAAGCCTTGACAAATTCAGGATGGTTGTATCAGGAAGGGCATCCAGTGTAAACATCTATGCCAAATGGGTTGAAAATCAATTGGGGCTTTGTCCTGTCTTCGTCCCGTCACTATGTGATGTATGTGACAAATCAAATAACTTAAAATTAAATTCAGTTACACCCAGGGCAGGTCATCAACCATTCACACTCACACCGATGGGCAATTTAGAGTAGCCAGTTGACCTAATCTTCATGTCTTTGTCAGGAAACCCATGCAGGCAGGGGGAGAACATGCAGACCACACAGAAAGGCCCAAGTCAGCCACAAGGTTCAAACTCAGAAATTCCTTGATGTGAGGTGATGAGGATAACCACTGCACCACAATGCTGCCCCAAACCAAAACATGTTATATGAATAAATAAGGAAGATTTGATGGCAACTCAAATTCTTCAACCTGACTGGTCCTGATATATCAGCTTGGACATGCCTTGGTTGTAACAGCCAATCACAGGCTTGGTCTCATGCCCAGCCAACTCAAGACTCAAGACTACTGTCTGTCCTGGCTCCCCGTTGGTGGAATGACCTTCCCATTGAGATCAGAACTACTGACTCCCTGACCACCTTCAAGCACAGACTGAAGACCCACCTCTTCAGGCTGCACCTTTCCCCTGCAGGCTCTCAAGGTGTTAGGGCCAGCATACCTCTAGAGTCTGCTCCACCCCTACATGCCAGTCAGATCCCTATGCTCTGCTATTACTGGTCACCTGGCCCCTCCTCCTCTCCAGACCTGCCCAGCCCACTCAAGACTGTTCTCTGTCCTGGTTCTCTGTTGGTGGAATGACCTTCCCATTGCGGTCAGAACTGCCGACTCTCTGACCACCTTCAAGCACTGACTGAAGACTCACCTCTTCAGGCTGCACCTCTCCCCTGCCCCCCTGCCCACTGTGTAACTGCGTTTCGGTCCTGACCAACCCAGGCTGTGTATGGTCTATCCTGAGGTTAGCTGTTCTGAGCTCTCTATTTAGTTGTACTTTATATGGTTGGTTTGTTTCCTTGGCTGTTTGAGTATTGGTATTTCAACAGAATATTACACTCGGTATTGCAGTCACTTGTTCAGTTGGCACTAGAACTTTCTTGTCTAGAAGTTCAGGACTTCTTGTACCTGACTTTCGCACTTGTTGTATGTCACTCTGGATAAAAGCATCTGCTAAATGCCATGTAATGTAATGTAATGTAATGTAATGTAGTCTGTTTGTCTGTGGCGTTCACTGTGAGGGAAATTTAATGGACGAACATTATTATTCTCTGTGTTCCTGTATGTTGAGCTCAAGTGACTTAATGGATGAACATTATTATTCTATGTGTTTCTGTATGTTACTGAGTTACTGAGAAGAAATGTTTTTCCACATGCTGTAATCGCTTTTCTGTGGCCTTGGTGGTAATGAGCAGGGTGCTTGAGTTCGTCCTAACTACGCATCTTCTCATGATGTAACCACCTTTCCTGACCTCGGTGGTGATAAGCAGGGAGCTTGAGCTCTCCCTAACTCGCATCCGCCTGCACATACCAGAGCACGCCATGTGCACGCTTTAACAAAGCTTCATAGAAAATCTTGAGCCAATCACGTGAAGACACAAGCAGTGAGCGAATGCTTTCAGAGTATAATAGATAACATTCCTAAAACACAACTCAGAGTGCGCGTACTCTCGGCATCATCAGAAGTGATTTCTTCTATTCTTCTCTTTCCTTTCCTATTTTATATATCTTTTATATGATCTACTATAGGGGCGGCACGGTGGTGCAGTGGTTAGCGCTGTCGCCTCACAGCAAGAAGGTCCTGGGTTCGAGCCCCATGGCCGGCGAGGGCCCTTCTGTGTGGAGTTTGCATGTTCTCCCCGTGTCCGCGTGGGTTTCCTCCGGGTGCTCCGGTTTCCCCCACAGTCCAAAGACATGCAGGTTAGGTTAACTGGTGACTCTAAATTGAGCGTAGGTGTGAATGTGAGTGTGAATGGTTGTCTGTGTCTATGTGTCAGCCCTGTGATGACCTGGCGACTTGTCCAGGGTGTACCCCGCCTTTCGCCCGTAGTCAGCTGGGATAGGCTCCAGCTTGCCTGCGACCCTGTAGAAGGATAAAGCGGCTAGAGATAATGAGATGAGATGAGATGATCTACTATAATAAATGACTGAAAAGACAACTGTTAGCGTTCTGAAGTGTTATTAGAAATTTCCATTACATTCACCCAGCTGCCATCTACCCAACACAGCAAGCAAAGCCTCCACATGGCATCCATTTTCTCCATCAATGTGATCATTGAATCTCATTGAAAGTTGTCCGTCCATGAAGTATGCTGAGACCTTAAGACTGCAACAAGGTACAGTCTTCACACCCACTTTTTAAAGTTGTTTAATAGTCACATGACCCTGGCAGGCCGATGTAAATGCTTCTTTGGCAGTGCTACTTTCATTTTCATTCTCATTGTGAACCATGACCCCTTTCCGGCTCGCTCCGATCATTCTCACCACATGCCCCGCTATACTTTATATAGCTGCTTCCATGATGTGACCCACTTTACAACACACCACACGTTTCACATTTGAATCTACAGATACTGCAGAGTTCCACCTATTGCACCCGATGACATTCATTCCTTCTTTAAATTATTCTTGTCTTTTCAGTTCAGAGGCTTTTGAGCACTTTTGGACATTGTAGAAAGGAGGGTGGGCCTAATAAATTAGGTCATGAGACATTTTATTGGCTGATTCAGTGATGCCTTGTTGAAGGTCTTGTTTGATTTAACCATAACTTGGAATGTCTTTGGAATTAATTTCCATAATAATAATAATAATAATACGTTCTTACCATCAAATACTTTAATTCCATATTTTGTTGTGGTTCTTTTTTTGTATTTTTGAGGGTTTTGTTTTCAAGTAGAGTTTTTATTTCATCCTTGGTTGGTACAACACACTCTGCCATTTTGTTTTTCTCTACTCACGGTATTTGAGCTGATATCCTAGTAGTACAGTAACCAATCAGAGCGCGATTGCCATAGACGTCGCCAGACCCATTTTAGGGTAGCTCCAGCCACCCTATCTTATGGCAAAGCCACCCTATATTTTTTGCCCTTTTTTAAATTATTTATATTTTTATTTTTTTTCCCAAAAAAAAACAAAGGCAGTAAAGCACTGAACATGAGCCATCAAGAACGCAAGTTAATCCGAACAACAGTTTCTGCTTGCTTATTTATTGTTTAATGCAATATTATTAATATCGTTATGATTCCTCCTCATTGGCTCTGTGTCAAGCGTCACGTCGAGTGGTAGGCTAGTAGGACTTAAAAAACTACGCGGGCATTCTGCAGCAGGCGCGGTGCGGGCTTCCATTGAGTTGGGTTTGCAGAGAGTCAGAATTCTATGCTTTCATTTGCAGACACACACGGTGAGACTGTAATTTGATGTCAGTGGTTTGCATTTGCTTAACTTTACCTAGGCTATATTGAGTCTTCTGTAGAATGTTTACATGATGATTTGTGAAGCACTTGCCCTCTTCAGTTTGTGCAGGAATGCATGACACCTACCATTGGTTTTTTCACATTTTTGTAGTTTAGCTGGTGAAGTTGCTTCAGCAAGCAATTAAATGATGAAAGCAATTTTAAAATAGAATAGAAATGGTGGGAAGTGTGTCCCCAAGGTGTGATGCTCTTGAAATAATGAATTGATTGACAGCCTTAGTAGGTGCTCTGAAAAATGTTCGGCGCGCGCTGCGCGCGCACAATACCTTTTCTCCTCTGGGTGCTAAGCTACCCCTGTCTCTCAAACCTAGTGACGTCCCTGGCGATTGCTCATATCCAGTGAATGCGGATAGAATAAATGTTTTTATTACTACAATTTAAAAGAAAATGTTACGTTGGCAATTGATCCAAAAATCTGTAAAAGTTACTGACGTGGCCAGACGTCTGATTACTCACCTCATCAGCTCATTTACCATTTTACAGAAATACCAGCATACTTCAAGACTTGGACAAGGGAATAGATCTAATAAACAGCCACCATGAAAGTGCTCATATTTCACTCATATGAGAAGAACAAGATGTCTGGTTAAAATCTTTTCAGGAAGAAAACAAAGTGAAGTCATTTTGATTTTATCAACTGCTCTTCACTTAAACAGGTGCGAGGAATTTTTCAGTGGTGTTTGGAGATTTACGACTGGTCTTAAGAGCATTATGGGTGTGAAGTGCTTCAGGCAGTTGAGTATATGCAGATGATTTGCTGCTTTATGATGGGCAATGGCCAATTTGTGCATCTAGCACTTAAACCGTTCATTAAAATCTGAAGAGAATGGATTGTGTGGGACATAAATTCAATTCTGATTCTGTCATGCTGTATTTTTTTTCTCAGCTTTCATGGAGCTAATGTTGAAATGAATAAATATATTGTCAAATTTGACAGAAGTCACTTTCCATTTGTCCAGGTTGTTTTTTTTTCTTCTTTTACAATATTGAATGAGGCATTTTAACATCTTCAGACTTTGACATTCAGCAGTGACATCATTCTCTGAATTATTCAACAGGATGAGTGTTTGATAGCAACCAATTGTTCTTTTCTTTTCTTTTCCTTTCCATTACCGAGAAGTCCTCTTGTTCTCAGTATGCAAATCGAAGCAGATCGTGACCTTCTGTATCGCATCCATGCCGAGCTCCTGCATCAGTGATGATGAAGTGAAATCCACAACCAGGAACCAGCACAGTGTTCCGCAGGAAAACGCGACACACTCAGGCATTTCAACCACCACTCCAAGTCCAAAACATACAGTGCAGGTCCATTCTGATGTTTTTCCTCCCTCCTCTCCTGTCTGATTCTCTAACAGGTCTGTCAAATGCGATGAGTTCTTTGTCACGGAGCCCTAAAAGTAGCCGCCATTACGAGATGGTGGTAAATTGATCTGACAGCATGATCACACCGGCACAAGCTGCACAGCTGCAAGGTTTAATCAAGATTTATCAGAGCAATTATACCTCAAATGCTCCGTCACTCAACAGCTGCGTGAGTGTGTGTGTGTGTGTGTGTGTGTGTGTGTGTGTGTGTGTGTGAGTGAGTGAGTGAGGGAAATCGGCCAAGCACAGGCATATGTATGTGTGTATACGTGTGTGTGTGTGAGAAACATTCCAAATCCAGGTTAGCTGAATTACTAGCTGTCATTCAGAGGATGGGTGTGTAGTAAATCACTATCCATGCAGGTGTGATAAGCCGACATGTCAATGTATATCACAACTTATGAAATAAATAAAGTAAATAAAGTGATGATTTTCTGTCAACTAAATATCCAGTCATGCTGCTTCACAGGTGCCTTCCGAAGATTAAATGAAAATGTTTAAAGTTGTCAAGATTTTGGCTTTTAAGAGTTTTAATGCACTTTTTGAGCCGACTTTTGTGCTTGTATATGAGACGTTAAACTTTAAAAAAAAAAAAGAAAGAGTTCAGTGGAAAATAAACTTCCATTAAAGTAATCAGTTATTCTGGTGTTTGCATTGTGTGTGTTTTTTTTTCTTTCATGAAAACAAATGTAGCACCTACGGTGGTGCTTGGAAGTTTGTGAACCCTTTAGAATTTTCTATATTTCTGCATAAATATGACCTAAAACATCATCAGATTTTCACACAAGTCTAAAAGTAGATAAAGAGAACCCAGTTAAACAAAATGACAAAAATATTTTACTTGGTCATTTATTTATTGAGGAAAATGATCCAATATTACATATCTGTGAGTTTGCAAAAGTATGTGAACCTCTAGGATTAGCAGTTAATTTGAAGGTGAAATTAGAGTCAGGTGTTTTCAATCAATGGCATGACAATCAGGTGTGAGTGGGCACCCTGTTTTATTTAAAGAACAGGGATCTATCAAAGTCTGATCTTCACAACACACGTTTGTGGAAGTGTATCATGGCACGAACAAAGGAGATTTCTGAGGACCTCAGAAAAAGCATTGTTGATGCTCATCAGGCTGGAAAAGGTTACAAAACCATCTCTAAAGAGTTTGGACTCCACCAATCCACAGTCAGACAGATTGTGTACAAATGGAGGAAATTCAAGACCATTGTTACCCTCCCCAGAAGTGGTCAACCAACAAAGATCACTCCAAGAGCAAGGCGTGTAATAGTCGGCGAGGCCACAAAGGACCCCAGAGTAACTTCTAAGCAACTGAAGGCCTCTCTCACATGTTCATGAGCCACCATTAGGAGAACACTGAACAACAATGGTGTGCAAGGCAGGGTTGCAAGGAGAAAGCCACTGCTCTCCAAAAAGAACATTGCTGCTCATCTGCAGTTTGCTAAAGATCACGTGGACAAGCCAGAAGGCTATTGGAAAATGTTTTGTGGACGGATGAGACCAAAATAGAACTTTTTGGTTTAAATGAGAAGCTTTATGTTTGGAGAAAGGAAAACACTGCATTCTAGCATAAGAACCTTATCCCATCTGTGAAACATGGTGGTGGTAGTATCATGGTTTGGGCCTGTTTTGCTGCATCTGGGCCAGGACGGCTTGCCATCATTGATGGAACAATGAATTCTGAATTATACCAGTGAATTCTAAAGGAGAATGTCAGGACATCTGTCCATGAACTGAATCTCAAGAGAAGGTGGGTCATGCAGCAAGACAACGACCCTAAGCACACAAGTCGTTCTACCAAAGAATGGTTAAAGAAGAATAAAGTGAATGTTTTGGAATGGCCAAGTCAAAGTCCTGACCTTAATCCAATGGAAATGTTGTGGAAAGACCTGAAGCGAGCAGTTCATGTGAGGAAACCCGCCAACATCCCAGAGTTGAAGCTGTTCTGTACGGAGGAACGGGCTAAAATTCCTCCAAGCCGGTGTGCAGGACTGATCAACAGTTATGGGAAACATTTAGTTGCAGTTATTGCTGCACAAGGGGGTCACACCAGATACTGAAAGCAAAGGTTCACATACTTTTGCCACTCACAGATATGTAATATTGGATCATTTTCCTCAATAAATAAATGAGCAAGTATAATATTTTTGTCTCATTTGTTTAACTGGGTTCTCTTTATCTACTTTTAGGACTTGTGTGAAAATCTGATGATGTTTTAGGTCATATTTATGCAGAAATATAGAAAATTCTAAAGGGTTCAATCAATCAAGTTTATTTGTTCACAAACTTTCAAGCACCACTGTAAGTGATGAAAGTTACAAAGTAATCAACAGCAGGGTTACCTGCTGAAGCAGATCACATCCCAAAGTGTTTTATTCCTCTGATACACCAGCAAATTTTCCAACAATTTTAATTTATTTATTAGCTAACAAAAGACGTATTATACTATTTATCTGGTTATAGTTGTAGTTAATGTTGTGGAACATCCATGTAACAAGTTCTCCATGATGTTATAGCAATGCTAAACATTCATTCCTTCACTGATCTCTTGTTTTTCTCGATCTTGAAATTAATGACAAAAAAACCACAGCTTGTCACATTAACAACAACAACAACAACAAATATAGCTGCAAGTGGTGATGAAGGTCCTGAGCACCTCCGGTACACCAAGTTTGACATGAATCCAACAAATTGCCTGGGAGGAGAACATCAAAACGTAGAATGTCAAAACACACAAAATCAAAAATAACTCACTTCCTATTGAGCATGGCTAATACAATGTACATTACAATTTTGTTCATCTTGGTGCACACCAAACACCTACCAAATTTGACACAGAAAGGTAAAACTATATACTGGGTAAAAGTCTCAATGACATGTGGGGGCGCTATGGAGTCCCCCAGACACACCTGGCGCCAAGCCTTTATCCCTGAGTAGTGGTGACCAGGACTGATGTGTGTACCAAATTTCATGAGTGTTCATCCATGGGGACCACCTCAAAAATGGCCAAGTGTTGAAGAAAAAAAAAAGTTAAAAAAAAAAAATAAATAATACATACATACATATAGCCACAAGCGGCAATGAGGGGCCCTCACACCTCTGGTTCTGTATCCTGTCACATGTTTTCATCAGACAACGCACACGCATCTGAAATGTGGGACAAAAGTCTGGGTATCTGATGTGTGCGCCACCAGTGATGAGGTTTTAGGCAATGGAGTCATTACTGTCCAGGTTCAAAAGGTGGCGCTATACCAGAGGGTCACTTTGGGCATGTGGATATCATCAGAATCATCCTATCCTATAACTGTGAAGTTTGAGGCATATCAGGCAATTCATGGCGAATTTATGACACATTTCCTGTTTGCGTGGCGTAACGTATAAATTTATTGGTTTACCATTTCAACATCTTGCAAGATATCGCAAATCCCTTCTCAATTCAAAATCAGCAGCATCTTGACATCATGTATACCAAGTCTGGCATGAAGCCAACAAAGTGCCAAGGAGGAGAACATCAAAATGTAGCATGTCAAAACACACAAAATAAAAAAAAAAACTCACTTCCTGTTGAGTATGGCTAATAGAATGTACATTAGAATTTTGTTTGTCTTGATGCACCTGACACACCTACCAAATTTGACACAGATAGCTGAAACTATATACCAGACAAACATCTCAATGACGTGGGGGCGCTATGGAGTCTCCCGGACACACCCGTGGCCAAGCCTCTATCCCTGAGTCGTGGTGGCCAGGACTGATCTGTGGACCAAATTTCATGAGTTTTCACCCACCTCAAAAATGGCCAAGTCTTGAAGAAAAAAATGAAGAAGAAGAGTTAAAAATAACAACAAGAATCCTGAGGAAAACAAATGAGCCTTGCATCTTTGTGTAGCGCCCTCCAGTGGACACCAGAGGCCACATACCTCTGGTGCTTCGGCCCTAACAACAACACAAAGCATAAACTCTTTTGTCCTGAAGATCTCATCTCATCTCATCTCATTATCTGTAGCCGCTTTATCCTGTTCTACAGGGTCGCAGGCAAGCTGGAGCCTATCCCAGCTGACTACGGGCGAAAGGCGGGGTACACCCTGGACAAGTCGCCAGGTCATCACAGGGCTGACACATAGACACAGACAACCATTCACACTCACATTCACACCTACGCTCAATTTAGAGTCACCAGTTAACCTAACCTGCATGTCTTTGGACTGTGGGGGAAACCGGAGCTGTCCTGAAGATATCTAAAGATTTACAGCTTTAACTCTGACACTGGACATTCCTCCCACAAATACTTACAGGAAACTTCAGCATGTCTACGATGAGACACATTTGTAATCCATTTGTGTGAAGCATCTATTGTACACGTCCCTGTGAATGAACTGTTACTATAGAAATGATAACATATCTCACCATAACAAGTGCGTTAATATCAACCTGTGACTTGGTGCTACACTACTGTCAGAACTGCTGTTCTGGGAAATTAATCAACACCTTCTGAGCAATGAGAAAATTCAGCAGTGCTGAGGTATATATACCAGTGACACAAGTGATATTTAGTGGCAAGATCAGGGTGGTTTCTCTAATGGAAGTTTCCGGTTAGTTCTCACTAGGTATAAATCCACATCTTAATCCAGTCTGAAACAAAAAAGTGTCAGAACCCTGTCGAAGCATATGTTATCTCTCGGCTGGCAGAAACGCGAGGGCAGCAGGTAGCACCGGGCAGAGCCGCCACACTCTCTGAGTAATTACATCTCCCTCATCACGGTTCCAGGCCAGCGCGGAAGATTCACACTAATTACATTAAAGCAGAAGAGGATTTGCCTGAGCGAGTGAACGATCGGGGGGCAGGCCGAACCTGGCAGACTCCCGCCACCAATAACCCACCACAGAGCTCGCTTTTGTCCATGAGATTGAGTTGTCTGGCTGCCATTAGTCATGTTTAAAAAAACACTGGTCTCTATTTTTCTCCACAACACACCCATCTGCCTGGTACACGAAACGGCATGGCACTGTCTGAGATAGCGTGATGGAAAATAAACAGAAAATTCCATACAAACAGGAAAGAATCGGGTGAATTTTGTTGTTATAATATATTGAACAGTTATTCCATGAAATCGAGTCGTACATGAGCTGATAGCTGACGAGGCGCGTAGCACCGAGACTGAGTGGAATAACTGTTTTAGTCTGTCCACATTCACTAGATCTTAAGAAATAGAGCATTTTTTTTGCAAATTCGATAAATAAAAAACTTTATACAAAACGTCCAACAAAATCATTTCCGCTTAGAATGTAAACAAACCCGCAAAATAACAGGAGCAATTTGTGAAAAATACAATAATAATTCTTGAAAAATAAAAAACAATACGTTCTTACCATCAAATACTTTCATTCCATATTTTGTCGCTTTTTTTGTAACTTTTGAGGTTTGTTTTCGAGTAGAGTTTCATCCTCAGTTGGTTCAACAACGCACTCTGCCATTTTCTTCTTCTTCTTTAGGGTTTTTGTTGGTTTGGCGCCACCGACTGGGCTGGAGTGTGGAACAGGAGATATTGGGGGGAAATATATATACTTATATTCTTTTAGCCATTTCTGTTTCTTTTAAGTACTTCATAACAAAGTGATATATCTGACTTAATGCACTCCGCCATTTTGTTTTTCTCTACTCAGGGTATATGAGCTGATATCCTAGTAGTAGAGTAGCCAATTAGAGTGCGTGATTGCTCATATCCAGTGGGTGTGGATATATATGTGTCAGTGCCTAAAAGTGGAGCTCCTGTAGAGTTTATGACAGTGAGACCAATAATGAGAGACGCATCGCAGTTACGATACATATTTATTCCTTTCTTTGATGCCGCATGCCATGCGCCAGAAACAACACCACCACATTTATTATGGTGTGACTCTGCTGGATGCCTGGTGCATAGCAGTGAACCAGTGCTTTCACTTTACATCACTACTGTAGTGTTACCATCTGATATCAAACTCGATATGTCAAACAGTTGTCTGGTTTCATCTGTCATGTCCATATGTGCAGCACCATTCAGACTAATGACCATGCACCTGTTCCTGATTAGAGCTCAATCACAGCGCATACATTTATATAAAGCCTCTGAGTAACACACTGACTTTGTGAAATCCTTGTATTGTGTGTCGCTTTTCTGGTTTTGACCCTGTTTGTGTTTTTTGACTGTAAGTATTGTATTCCCTCTGATATCCTGCCTGTGCCTCACTCCACCACTGCCTGGTTTTCCACTCTGCCTTTGTCTCCATTTTAGATCTGTTTGTGAGCATGTTTTCAATAAAACTCTCCCTGCAATTCGTCTATCACCCTTATACAACACAAACTGTCAACTGTCCAACAAGTGAATAGACTAATAAAACTGTTTTAACTTGTTTTATATGAAACTGACATGAGTATTTTCTGTAAAATGTGTTCGTAAATAATCCCCACATTATATAAGCGACAGGGTCATGGGTGTCGAAGGCTCATTGATTCCACCTACGACCCTATCGCTGGTTCACCGGTTGTCCTTCCTTGAACCACTTTTATTTGGTACTAACCACTGCATACTGGGAACACCCCACAAGATGGGCCATTTTGTTGATGCTCAGACCCAGTCATCTAGTCATCACAATTTGGCCCTTGTCAAAGTAACGATCCTTATGCTTGCCCATTTTTCCTGCTTCCAACACATCAACTTCAAGAACTGACTGTTCTCTTTCTTGCTGCCTATAATATATATCCGAACCCTTGACAGGTGCCACTGTAATGAGGTAATCAATGTTACTCACTTC
Source organism: Neoarius graeffei (assembly GCF_027579695.1). NCBI lineage: Eukaryota > Metazoa > Chordata > Actinopteri > Siluriformes > Ariidae > Neoarius > Neoarius graeffei. The sequence continues at coordinate 3,587,326 of NC_083596.1, forward strand.
TTCACCTATCAGTGGTTTGAATGTTATGGCTGAGAGGTGTTTTTTTTTTAACACGAGGCTGCTGTCACTCTCCAGAGACTCTGTTCTTTCCTTTGACCAGAAACCCACTGGAGGAGGATCGACAATACTTTGCAGCTTCTTTTGGATGCTAGTGAAAACATCATCATGATATCTGCAAAGTACGAGAATATTTCAGCCCACAGCCTGGATGCTTCTGTCAGGAGGATCATTCGATAGCATAATGCGTGCTTCAGTATAAGAGACAAAAATGACTGGAATTAGACACAATGAGTCACATTTGAACACACTTGGAAAAAAAAAACTATCTTAATATGTCGTATATGGTTAAATTATTGGCACTATAGGTATTAGAATAAGTGTGATTTTTTTTTTTTAGCTCATATGGCATAGGATTTTGGATTTCGATCAAACTCGCATACAATGTTCCCCAGGGGGGTGTGCATAAAATTTGTCAAGATTGTGGTGCCAACTGTCATGATTACAATTTTATGGGTGTCTGAAATTTTTGGGTGACTCGTCACATTAAACACTACTGTTCATAAACTGCTGGGACGTTTTCAGTGAAACTCAGGTGAACAAGACTCTAAAGACATATTCCAACAAGAATTGTTCACCAGGTGGCGCCACCTGCCATAGATGCGACTACACAGGGGTCATATGCAATTTCACAAAAATCGCTACTCCTCCTGTAGGATTGATGGGATTTCAAACACACACACAACAACAGTGTCTGGTATGGGCTCCAGTCTCATTGAGGATATTTTTATTTTAAAATCATTGCTAAGAGTTTCTATTTTCCTTTTACTGAACATGAAGCTGCCCACATTCTGCACATTCTGTTTGTCATCCACCCTGGGAAAAGATTAGAAAGATCACTATTAACACACACAAGTAAAAAGGATATATAAATAAAATACAACCGAAGTTCAATTCACAGTCGTGTGAATCTCCACCATGTACTACAATATTTCAGTCCAGAACCTGCTTGCCTCTACCAGGAGGTTAAGTCCCAGTCAGTCTTTCAACAAGAAAGAGCCACGAGCACGCATCAAACTCAGCAGGGGTTTCATAACAGTCATTTCAGTCTCCAGATTTGTATTCTGAAATAAAAGGATGTCCTACAAGTCACTAAAAATGGACCTTGGAATGTTGTTCAAGGGTCCAAAATTGTCTCCATGCATCTCTGATATTAATGAACAATCCAGAAAGAGTCTCAGTGCTGTTATTCCCTTGAAACATGAATTATAGGGGTGCCAATAATTCTGAAAATAAAAACAAATTGTGCACTAAAAGCCCATTTTTAGTCTGATTAAGACGGCATGGTGTTCCTCAGTCACGAGGCTCATTAACAGTGATCAGGGTCTGGGGAGACGGTAATTGCCGTCCTTCCTTATCATTGACAAAAATATCCCTTTAGAAAATAAAGTGCTCTCATCGTTTTTATTCTCAGAACGAGGATACACGTGTAGGTGCCTTTCACAATCTCACCTCGAACGCAAGCCCGTCTCATCTCATCTCATTATCTCTAGCCGCTTTATCCTTCTACAGGGTCGCAGGCGAACTGGAGCCTATCCCAGCTGACTACGGGCGAAAGGCGGGGTACACCCTGGACAAGTCGCCAGGTCATCACAGGGCTGACACATAGACACAGACAACCATTCACACTCACATTCACACCTACGCTCAATTTAGAGTCACCAGTTAACCTAACCTGCATGTCTTTGGACTGTGGGGGAAACCAGAGCACCCGGAGGAAACCCACGCGGACACGGGGAGAACATGCAAACTCCGCACAGAAAGGCCCTCGCCGGCCCCGGGGCTCGAACCCAGGACCTTCTTGCTGTGAGGCGACAGCGCTAACCACTACACCACCGTGCCGCCCGCAAGCCCGTCACATCCAAGAAAATCCTGTTTCTGTCGAAAAGTCTAACAGTTTGAGTTCACTGACTTTCTCATGTAAAAAAAAAAAAAAATGGTCAAAAAAAAAATGTGTTCTTATTGTTTGAAGAACGATGTGTCGGTTATTCACAGAACAGAAAATTTGGCCTTGTGTTGAGTGGATTCAGGATCACAATGTTTCAAGATCATTAATTACTTTTTGAAAAAAGTAAAAAGGAAAAAAATCAAAGCAAAAAAAAGAAAGAAAGAAAAAGGAAAGCAGAAGAAGAAAAATGATGATTAAAAGATAAAAAGGAGAGAAAATTAGAAGCAGGATGACGATGTTGAAGGATTGTTGGCTGTGAATTAATAATAATTAAACACATTCAAATAAAAAAGAAGGAAAATATATATAATGGAAAGAAGACTGATCTTTCAGGACAGTGGGTTCTGAAGTAATTCATTAATTAAGTAAATAATTAATAAAAAAAACCCAGATAAAATTGTCCTTGTATGATGATGAGCCTTATCATGGGGCCCTTAGATAGATAGATAGATAGATAGATAGATAGATAGATAGATAGATAGATAGATAGATAGATAGATAGATAGATAGATAGATAGATAGATAGATAGATGCAAAGCAAAAGAAAAAATTCTAAAACTAGAGGGAAAATTCTAGAAAGTTCATCTATCCTTAATTGATTCTGTTTCTGGATATCTCTCTTCCCCCTTTCACACACTGCACCCAATAAAAGTCTAAATTATATTTTTTTATTCCTTTTTTTGTGTGATTTATGTACAGAAGAATGAAATTCCTCACAAACTCTGTTAAAAGCTTCTCAGCAGTCGTGTTGTGTCTTTTGTCACAAAGCATGAAATCCCGCCTCCGCCATTAGTCGACATTTTTTCCAACATGACTAGCAATCTTCTGTTGACACAAAGAGCTTTTTGTAGTTGAACTATGGATCAAGAAAGGGAAAGGAAAGCAAGAGAGAGAGAGGGAGAGAGAGAGAGAGTCACGTCTCGTATCTGTTTCAAAGACAGCAGTAAAGAAGAACGTTGTCGTTTTTATTTCTCTCTCTGGCTCCGATTACAGTCACCCTCATGTCATAATGAGGCTAAAATACACTACATGGGAATAATTCATGTACCGCATATCTCACCGCTAGTGTTCTGCGAATTAATTTCCCATTTCTGAGTAGTCTTTGAGCTCTTTACATTACAGACGTTTTGAGTGATTGAGCTTTGGATGAGTCACGTAGGCCATAACTACGGAGGATATTACAAACAGAGACGACATCTATCATTTAATATCACATCATTAGGAGAAGATGAAACGAGAACGCTGGCACACATTATCCACAGAACTCAAAGTGATAGTTCAGGGAATAAAAATTGGAACAAAATTCACTTTTCCACCAAATGAAGATCAGCCAAGACATTTTTGGTGCCTGGACATTAGCTTCCTTATAGTCATTTCAAGAAAAAGTTAACATGTACAGCACAGCCATCTCACATGTCATACATCCTGTACAGATGTGATCATACTGGATGTGATTCATGCCATTATGTGAAACATAAAAGCTTGTGAAGAGAAAATGATCTCTGAAAATCAACGAATCGTGTCCAAATCATGAAAAAAAATCACGTGAGAATAAATGAATTATGTCAAAATCACATTTTAGACTAAATGAATCATGTGTCAGAACCAGAGGTGAAAGTAAATGGATCACAAGTAAAAAACACACTTGAAAATAAGCGACTCATGTTTCAAAATCACATTTTAAACTAAATGAATCAAGTGTCAGAACCAGAGGTGAAAGTAAAAGAAACATATCTAAAAATCTCACGCGGAATTAAATGAATCGTGTGCCAGAACCAAATCTGAAACTAAATGAATAGTATCTCAGAATTGTGCCTGGCAAAAAAATGAATCGTGTGTCAGATTCACTCTTTAAATCAAATGATTCGTGCCAGAATCACATTTTAATTTAAATGACTCGTGTCAGAATCACTCTTTACATTGAATGAATCATGCATCAGAATCATATTTTGAATTAAATGAATCCTGTGTCAGAATCACTTTTGACATTTAATGAATCATGTGTCAGAATAATCATTTTTACATGAAATGAATCCTGTGTCAGAATCACTTTTTACATTCAATGACTCATGTGTCAAAATAATCATTTTTTACATTAAATGAATCATGTGTGAGAATCACTTTTGAACTTAAATGAATCATTTATCAGAATCACTTTTTAACTTAAATGAATCATTTGCCAGAATCACTTTTTTAACTTAAATGAATCATGCGTCAGAATCATTTTTTAAATCAAATGAATCATGTGCCAGAATCACACTGATATTCAAGGAATCATGTGTCAGAATCATGTATGAAATTAAATGAATCCTGTGCCAGAATCACATTGACATTCAATGAATCATGTGCCAGAATAATCACTTTTTGCATTAAATGAATCATGTGTCAGAATCATGTATGAAATGAAATGAATCATGTACAAAAACACAGATAGGCTTCATGAATCTACCTTTTGGGCTGGAAAGACTTTATATATATTTCTCTTCCTTTATGTATTTCCCTTATTTGTTGGTGATGCAATTGCAAAATAGTCCAAAATATTAGGAAGCGGCTGACTGACCTTGCAAAGATACAACCACATAAGAGTTTGAAGTGCAATTTTAACTGTAAGATTTTATTCCTGCTCTCACCCCCGGCCCGTGCTATCAGGCTCAACACTAATACTTTCAGATCTTTCAGTGTAATTTGTAAATGCTTACGTTCCTTTTCCAGCAGTGAGCAATTAGAGTTTTATGGGAGTTGTGTGATGCAGGTGACGAACACATGCTGTAAATAAAGAAACATAACCATATATAACTGCTGTTCAGTGGCAGGATAAGGAAGGGGAGACGGGCGATAATGGGTTTGATTGTCTTGTTATGATGAAAGCCTTGTTAAATTAAAGGTAATTAAGAGAGAGATGGGGAGGGAAAAGGGAGGAAGGAAAGTGAAGAGGAGTTTATAGACCATAGTCAACTGCGGGAGACACACTGAGCTGCTGGTTTACTGGCTACAGAAATCTCGTATCTCACCTTATTGGCCATTTTAGCAGGTTTTTATCACTGCAGTACTGAGTCCTGAGGTGTTTTCTTCCCTCCGATGGAGGCCGTAGAACTATAACGTGCATCTATAAGGCCTGTGTGCTTCCCAATTAACTGAGCCAGTGAATCCAGACCTGCTGACCGTCACGTATTTTGAGCGGAGCTCTGAATTTTAGCACTGGAGTTCACTGCTGCGAGGTCTCACTCAAAACCAGCCCCCAAAATAACAGCAGATGTAAATCTGGAATGATTACCAGTAACATAGGTGCTTTGAAATCTTCGATATGATCTGACACTCTGGTAGCCCCACCCCCTTATGTTAGCATTAGCAATCTTATGTTAGCATTAGTAAACTTTTGTCTGGCTGTGAATCGAGTTTCCTGTTTGAAAGAATCTTTGCTTTCTGTGACGATAAATACAGAACATTTTGAGTTCATTAATGCAAAATACAATCATTCAACATTACACGAGTACGTCGGTTACATATATTTATTAGTGACATACCAAATTTTCATCCGCTCAGGAACAGTCCTCTTTCAGCTGACACACGTTTTTTTTTCTTCAACTTTTGACAGCAGAAAAATTTTAAATAGAGATGAAGTTAAATTTGATATATTTATTTCTGCAAAGCTGCTTTGTGAGAATATCCACTGATAAAAGCGCTATATAAATAAAATTGAGCTGAATTGAATGAAATATGCGACAAATACACTTTGCAAATAATTTTAATGGCCATACAAATGTAATAATGATAATTAAGCCTTATCCTACCATGCTATTTTACACCTTAATCTTACCATGTGGGGTCCGTTTGGACCCCAATACTTTTCTTTAAAATTAAAGCTTATAAAGACAAAATCACCAGATAAGTTTTGTTCAGAACATCTTGTATTAATAACAGCAATACACTAAAGGGCCCAAGGCATAAAGAACACACTTAACCTTCATCCTACCAGCCAATTTTACATACACAAACTACCAGGCGGGGTCCGTATGGACCCCAGGAGGGAATACCTTGAAATCAGTGCAGTAAGAACCAATTCAATGCAGCAAACAGACATAACTTTATTGAAGAACAAAATCCACTATGGCTGAATATCAATGATGTATTATAAATGCAATAACATTGCAATAATATTGCAATAACTAGCATACATGTAGCAAATTATAGCGCCACAAAAAAAATTGGCATTATATACATGATTTTTGCAGCTCATGCAGCTGTAAAACATTCTGGATTACAACTTAGGTCTTTTCTTACAGAATTTAAAACAAAAAAGTAATTGTAAAATAATTTAGGGCTTTTGTTTTGCAGCCTGTGCTTATTGCAGCAGTGGGGTCCACACGGACCCCAAGAAGGAATGCCTTGGTAGTTTCATTATGGAACATAAAAGAAATAAAAGAAGTTAACTTTCAGTGTGCTATTCAATTATAAAATGAAAGACAGATAAACTTTACTCTGGGGTCCGGTTGGACCCCAGTAACAAATTAATTATACCTTCACAATGCAAAAAGCTGATCTTCCGGTGCTTTAGTGTTTTAATTAAGACATAAATTCCGACAAATTCATAAAACGGTGAGGCAGTATGTCACATATTTTTAAAATGGCAAACAAACATATAGGTGCGGGGTCCAGATGGACCCCACTTGGTAGGATGAAGGTTAACAATAATGATAAGAATTACAGGATGATATCATTTCACAAATCACATTTTTCTTTCTATTTTCTATGCTTCTTTTTTTAAATGAAATAAATTTTAAAAATGTATTTTATTTTATGGGCCTAAAGAATAGAAGAATGCTGTTGTTGTTTGTTTGTTTGTTTGTTTGTTTGTTTGTTTGTTTGTTTGTTAAACTTTTGCTGTAATTACCACAGCCTTTTCATTTCACCTTTTAATTTTTTCTTCTAATTCTAAGTTGTCATATATGTTCTCTGAAAAACACTCAGTAAACCTTTGGACAGAATATAAAACAAAACACAGAATTCCATTAGTGGAAACATGAACTAACCAGTTTCGCAGATGTTCCACAACATTTAACGTAACTATAAATGGATAGAAAGTATGATGTCATCCTTTAATAAATAACAACATATAATTCTTGGTAAATTCTTGTAGTATAAGAGAAATAAATCACTAAGGGACGTGCTGTTAAAGAAAAAAATTATTAATTTCTCAGAAGGAACAGTGACTCTGCTTCACCACACCACCCTGTCGATTAGTTTCCTGTCACTGCACGACACGGAGTGTTTTATTCCTGACTTTTTTCCTTGCAGCAGCTCAGAACTTTAGTGTCTCCTATTAGTTCTACTGTAATTAAAGCATTATTTATAATCATTAATGAATAATATATTTTAGACGAATAGCTACATAAGAAGTTGGCACTTTAAGGGATTTTCCACACAGCCAACTTTCAAAAATGTGAAAACTCTGACACTCTTAAAGACAGCTCTGATTAAGCAACGGCTGCTCGCTATTTACACAACTGATGCTGTCTGTCACTAATCAGCCAGTTTGTAGCTGCAGTTCTGAACAAATCCATCACCGAGAAGCCCTGGGACACTTTAAACAGTAAAGAAGAAAAGGAAAAAGTCTTCCAGTTAGACAGCATATGTACAGCTAATCAAACGGAGCGTCTTCTGCAGCATGGAGCTGGTGGTGGGACTGATGGTGGCAAAGTGCGAACGCCCACTTGGCTTCCAGCTGCGAGCTGATTGGAACATCATCTGAGAAAATACGCTTCATTAGTGCAAGCAGTGATTAGGCCAGAGACTGAAAGAAATAAAGAAAAAAAAAAGAAACACTGTTAGCCCAATGAGCAGAGAGACGAGCGTGTGCTGGAAGTAAATGTCAAGCAAAATGTCATCAGTTGTAATCTGGCATCACACATGCAGCCTTAAAGGCGAAGGCACTGAAGAGTGTCCAGAGTTTCTGCGTCTCCATCCAGCCAGCTAGGAACCTGGGTTTAATATAGATATATAATAGAATATGATATTTGGAAATGATATATGTGGCCTTATGCGAAGTTAATCAATTAATCATTCGTGTGGAATCATATCATCATCATCATCATCATCATCATCATCATCACTGTTTGTAGAGCACTTTTCACTTTGCATCCCAGTCTTAAAGTGACTGACATAAAAGTAAAAAAAAAAAGTCAAGGTTTAGTTTATAGTCAAGGTTTAGTTAATTACACACACACACACACACACACACACACACACACACACACACACACACACACACTTAACAAGAAAACACAGAATCCAAGTAAAGATAAATGCCAAATGATGTTAGTATTACAAACGAGACCGTCAATGACGGCGTAGCTCACTCCGGCCCCGTCGAGTCCAGAAGGAACGATCTAAAGTGGGCCACATTGCGCAATAAATGTTGTAAGCTATATACACTATATACAAGCTATATATAGAAGCGATATCCACCCTAGGAATACCAACCTATTTACCAGAAAGAATCCAAAATGGCGAGGAATTGACCGAGAAGAAGCGATTTTTGTTGAACTGTTCATTAAGGTTTAATTAGTCCATAACTTCATTAATAATTGTAATGAAGCAAATCTGGGTAGAAGTTCTATGCACCCTAGGTCCCCCTACCTTCATACCAGAAAGAATCAAAACCGGTGAAGAATTGAGAGAGAAGAAGCGATTTGTGTGGAAACTGCTCGTTAGGGATTGATTAATTACTCCATATCTTCATTATTAATTGCAATTATGCTAATCTGGGTAGAAGTTATATGCACCCCAGGCAGACCGACTTTCCTGCCAAAAAGAATAAAAATTGGTGAAGAACTGAGAGAGAGGAAGCGATTTTTGTGAAATGTGGACGATGCCGGACGGATGGACAATGGACTCATGAGATAAACTCATCACCTGTCGGCCGGATGAGATAATAAACAATCTACAATTGTTGTCACAAATAAACATTATTGATCTGAGAAAATCAACCATCCATCCATCCATTATCTGTAGCTGCTTATCCTGTACAGGGTCGCGGGCGAGCTGGAGCCTATCCCAGGTGACTATGGGTGAGAGGCGGGGTTCACCCTGGACAAGTCACCAGATCACTGCAGGGCTGACACAACCATTCACACTCACATTCACACCTACGGTCAATTTAGAGTCACCAGTTAACCTAACCTGCATGTCTTTGGACTGTGGGGGAAACCGGAGCACCCGGAGGAAACCCACGCGGACACGGGGAGAACATGCAAACTCCGCACAGAAAGGCCCTCGCTGGCCACGGGGCTCGAACCCGGACCTTCTTGCTGTGAGGCGACAGCGCTAACCACGACACCACCGTGCCACTTATTATTATATCAATTAATATTAAATATTTCTTCCAATAAACTGCTTGAACTTTAGCTCCATTGAGATCAACTATCAAATTGTGTTTGGGTAGACAGTCTACAAATTGAATGTCACATTTTTACACTAAATCTACCTGCTGTACCATTCCTTTGATCTGCGGTGTTATTTGTGAGCTTTTTCTTTGCTGGCCACGGTTCTGTAACTTAATTAAAACAAAACAAAAAAGTTCCAGTGTGCACACTTCAGCAGTTTTAGTTTCACAGTCTCTGAGTGCACTGGCATCTAAATCCTGCATCAAATGACCTGTTAATTATATTGTTGTTGCAAATTTATGAGCCATCATTACCCATCTCTGGCAATTTCTCCCGTTTTAATTGCCTCCATAAAACTCAGTCATTAGTTTTTGTTTTTTTTTTCACCTGTATGACATACACTGCAATACACACCAGTGTGCTGATGGCATCCTTCTGCACTTAAGAACTATTATACTTGTACGCAAGATAATTGTCTCATATGATGGAGAAGATGCTCTTTAAACTTTGCAAAGAAAATCAGCTTTTTTTAATAAAGAAGAGAGAACGCTATTACGAGTGTCATATCCATTCTTTCACTGTCAAACCTGCAGTGGGAAAAACAAAAACAACAACAACAAAAAAGAGAACAGTCAATGCTTCACATGTGCATGATGTACCAACCAGAAGCTAGTGTGAAAATGCAAATAGTCAGAAAAGGGCTGTGTGAAGACGCTCACTGATTGGAATAAATGCCATCTGATTGCTGATTCTGTGTAAACTGTTTACATCACGTGTACATGGGCGGAGTAGTCAAGTCAAGTCAAGTTTATCTGTACAGCGCTTTTAACAATAAACATTGTCACAAAGCAGCTTTACACAATTTGAACGACTTAAAACATGAGCTAATTTTATCCCTAATCTATCCCCAATGATGAAGCCTGTGGCGACAGTGGCAAGAAAAAACTCACTCAGACGACACGAGGAAGAAACCTCGAGAGGAACCAGACTCAAAAGGGAACCCATCCTCATTTGGGCAATAACAGACAGCATGACTATAAGATTAACAGTTTTAACATGAAGTCAGTTTTGTTGATGTTATAAACTCTTCACTGATGGAAACTTGAGTGCAAAACTGTTCATGACAACTGCAGTCCTAAAGTTAACAAGTCAACTGTAGTCCTCAGCCACAAAAGCATGACTGTAAGAGTCCAGAGCATCTTCCAAGTGTGACTTTCAACTGTCCACATGGGGCCGTCCTCCACAGGAGCGATGCAATGAGACTCCAACCAGACACAGGGCACCAGGATGGATCAGGCAGGTCTGAGGAGGAGAAGAGGTTCAGCATCTCAATCCCAGGACCGACATGTAACTCAGAGGGACAGATTTGGGGGGGGGGGGGGGGGGGGGAGAGAAAACACAGGTTGTTAGGTATGCCCAATGTCACCTGATGAGTAGGAACAGTATACATATTGCACTGGGACTCTGGCAACTAACTATGACAGCATAACTAAAAGGGGATAGCCAGAAGGTAACACAGGCATGAGGGAGCCCCGGGACATAAAGCAGCCAGCCACTACACCGTCAACAAACTCGAGTGAGCAAGCGAGTGGGGACTGACAGCATCCATACATCCCAGTTTACCAAAACACTCTGTCTGAGGACCCTCCAGATCTACTCCTTTACCTCAAAACACCATTAACAAAAGGCTTGACTAAACAGATATGTTTTCAGCCGAGACTTAAACACTGAGACTGTGTCTGATTCCCGAACACTACTTGGAAGGCTGTTCCATAACAGTGGGGCTTTGTAAGAAAAGGCTTGACTATATGAGGTACCAGCAGATAGCCTGCACCTTTTGATCTAAGTAGGCGTGGCGGGTCATAGAGGACCAGAAGTTCACTCAGGTACTGTGGTGCGAGACCATTTAGTGCTTTAAAGGTCAATAGTAGTATTTTATAATCAATATGAAATTTGATTGGGAGCCAATGCAGTGTGGATAAGACAGGGGTGATGGGGTCATATTTTCTAGTTCTAGTAAGGACTCTTGCTGCTGCATTTTGAACTAACTGGAGCTTGTTTATGCACTTATTGGAACATCCAGACAGTAAGGCATTACAGTAATCCAACCTGGAGGTAACGAAAGCATGAACTAGTTTTTCTGCATCATGTAGTGACATTAAATTTCTTATCTTAGCAATATTTCTGAGATGAAAGAAAGCTATCCGGGTAATGTTTTGAATGTGAGTTTTGAATGAAAGACTGGGGTCAATAATCACTCTGAGGTCTTTTACTGCTGCACGTGAAGAAACAGAAAGGCCATCCAGAGTCACTGTGTAATCAGAAAACTTGCTTCTAGCTGCAATAGTGTAGTGGGTGGCATTAGAAAATTAACCCTATAGGTGCTACTGAGTGTATGATTGGTGTGTATTTCCACTTCACACCCAGTGTTCCTGGGATCCACCATATCCTGGACCAGGATAAAGCATTTACTGAAAACGAATGAGCGAATATTTATTTCTTTATTTATGAGGCACTGTCCATGGTGCTGAAAAACTAGCATTCAAATGGTGGTAATTATAGTGTTTGGAGAGTGTTACCAGCTCTTATTATATACTCATTTTCCCCCTAACGTGTCTTAAATCACAGCGAATGTTATACACTACAAATTTTGATGAGTATAAAATTCCTGTTCAACACCCTCAGTATTGTCTTTATTCTTCTCCATTCTGGAAAACAGTCCTTCATCAACTGTGCAAGCAACATGCTTCTGAGTCTGTAGGAGGTGAAGCCAGATGATATTCGAAATTTGTTGGACCGTCTTCCATGGTTTCACATCCTCCAGCATCAGATGAAGTCATAACACCCACTGATTTTCAGTGCTCTCACTCCTCCTGATACAGTGTTAATTGGCCCATTTTGTAATTGTGGGTACATTTCAAGTGTTGAAAGAAAACACAAAAAAATAGTCATCATCAACTCTGTTATCGTTAAACTGGGCAATCTATTAAAGAATGGCTTACCCAGTTTTATTTGTCACATGCACACTCAAATTCATCCTCTGCATTTAATCCATCTGAAGCAGTGAACACACACAAGTGGGCAATGAGCACACACACATACCCAGAGCAATGGGCAGCTATGCTACAGTGCCCGGGGAGCAGTTAGGGGTTAGGTGCCTTGCTCAAGGGCACTTCAGCCCAAGGCCACCCCATGTTAACCTAACCACATGTCTTTGGACTGTGGGGGAAACCGGCACACCTGGAGAAAACCCACGCAGACACGAGGAGAACATACTGTACAAACTCCACACAGAAAGGCCCTCGCCGGCCACTGGGCTCGAACCCAGAACCTTCTTGCTGTGAGGTGACAGTGCTAACCATTACACCACCCGTTAACAGAATTGTTGGCAACAGAGTTGACATTTCTTAACATTTTGTGTCTTAACTCCGCATGCTAACCTCAAACTAGCGACCACACGGCATGCATAAAAACAGAATGTGATGGATTTTCATCATATTATTGTTTTTTTTAAATGAGTGAGAGATTTGCTCCAATATCACAATAACAGAGTTGACGGATAATTAATCCACCATTGATGTAAAATCCTCAACATTTTGTTCAAATTAATGAGAGAAGAAACGGAACACTCTCTCCCTCACTGCCTTTCTGAAGTTTCCTGCCAGAGGAAGTGACATCACTCGGTGCAAGTGTCATGTCACGTGCATTATTAAAAGTCTTTGTGGATTTCATGCAATTTTATATCAGAGTTAACGGAGTTGACAAGATAACAAGATCGGGATGGATAAAAAATATGGCTGAAATTTCACATAATACAGAAAATAGACTTCCTGTGCAACGGATTTTATAACAGTTAATAGACTAAGCCTTAAAAAACATTGTTAGACTGAATCACTTCCTGTTTATTGGAGTTGAATGGATCAATCAGGAGTCGAAGACAGCCAATAATGTGGGGGGAGGGGTGGGAGTTGTTTAGTTAATGTTTTATGGATAAATTGGGTCTAAATTGTACATCAAGCATCGCTACTGGTGAAAGTTTGTCATCATTTGCATTAATGTTCAAAACTGATTCAATTATTTCTTCTGTGGAAAATAAGAAAAGGTTTATCTCAGAGATGCGAAATGTACCCCGAATTCTAGAATGACCCAAATATTATTGTGTCTTAATGACTGCAACATCTTTCTGAGGAATGGAGTGGGGAGACAGGTTTCATGATCCAGGTGTGTTTTATTTTAAAGCTTGCATTTTTCAGAGGACTTGAACTCGAATATGGATGTGCACAATCCAAAACTGGAACAAAACACAACACAACATGTTCTTGGGTGGTTCAGCTCTCTCTCCGCTCGCTGGCTCTCTGAGACACACAGAGACACATATTAAGAGACAGTCAGTAATTAGACACTGGTGTAACTGATCACATGTTACCTGCTGGTTCAACCGGACTCCTCGCTGTTCACAGCCGACGCTCGACCGACCACGCCCTCACTGCCACATTGACAAACGCTTCACATATTGTGTTTTAGTATTTTTTTTCCCTCACATTAGTGACATTGCTTTTCATACTAGCAAAATATCAGCTCAGGTTCAGATGTAATGGATTCAGATTCTGAACTTGGATACAGTTATTCAAATATAAAAATATTAAGATAAATTTTCGCTTCCACACGCGACTTTCATGTGATTAGCAGATTGTCAATGTTTCCAACACCTCAGGTCAAGCCTGCTCTTTTCTTGCTCAGCATCTGGACAGCATGTTGTCATTTTAAACAGCGTATCAGTTTTTATTTTTAATGATTAGATTAAATGACTCCAAGTGCTAGAACCTTGCTCTAATGCCCATGTGTTGCTTTTCACACCATCAACCAGATCAGAGGTGAAAATGAAGTAAGAACAGTTTGAGAAGTGTTGAGATGAGGTTAATCTGATGAATATACAGAGAGATGACATGGTGTTACAGGCTCTTTAAAAGCACAGCCACTGGAGACAAACAAGGGCACATGTCGATGTTGGTAGAAGGGCTTTCGGAATAGTCATGAATATGGCAGTGAATTTATTTTTTAGCTTGCAGCCTTCAGCTCTGTTTGCTAAAATGGGTTAAAGTGGTTTTATTTTCCTGAACAAACTTGTTTGATCTTCAAGAACAATTCAGAGAAAACCAAATATGAGTACGAGTTCTTTCAATTTCTCATGATGTACGAGGAATTTATGTCCCAGCATGTTTTGCTTAATCTAGTTGAAGACTGATAAAATATAATTTCTGGAAATAGAATTCACATAGAGACTGTACATTGCAATGTGAGTGTGGATGGTTGTCTGTGTCTATGTGTCAGCCCTGTGATGACCTGGCGACTTGTCCAGGGTGTACCCCGCCTTTCACCCGTAGTCAGCTGGGATAGGTTCCAGCTTGCCTGTGACCCTGTAGAAGGATAAAGCGGCTAGAGATAATGAGATGAGACTGTACATTGCACAGCTATTCATTTGTTCTAGTCAAGCAAAAAAAAAAAAATCTTACCATTGAGAGACAGTATTTCCAATTGTACATTTTTCGTCAGTATCTTTTACCTTTAAAGTATTATTTTAAAACCTAAAGATGACCATCAAGAAGACCATCGTCTTTGTCAGAGCTGGAGAGCAACTCAATCCTGCCAAGAAATTATCATCTGCAGACATCTTGACCTCAACAAGAGACTGACAGCTATTGGTGGACCTCAGATGGCAGCTGAAGTTCCCAATCCACACTGCAGTCACCACCCTGTGACCAGACACTGTCCTTGTATCTGAATCCACCAAGTAAGTGGTGCTGCTGGAGCTCACAGTCCCATGGGAAGATCGCTTGGACAAAGACTTCAAAAGGAAGCTCTCCAAGGAACTGATAAGCAATTGTCGGCAGTCAGAATGGAGAGCCAGGTGTCTCCCAGTGGAAGTCAGCTTTCTGGGATTCGTGGCCCGTTCTGTAGCCAGAGCCTTCAGTAGTTTGGGCATTGAAGGTGAGAGGAAGAGGAGAGCCATCTGCAGGACCATCGAAAAGGCTGAGAGAGCCTCAAGATGGCTGTGGCTAAAAAGAGACAGAGTAGTTAGAGCTGTCTGGACAAACGCTGGGGTCTGATCAATCCCGGTGGGGGTGGGGTCACCTGGAGGAGAATGTATGATGTTGAAAGACCCGAAATGATCCCAGGAACATCACTGATGATGTGTCCAGACCGAAGCATCAGCAGATATATGTTTACAATCTTTAAAGTATTATTTTAAAAGGTAATTAAAGTTTTTTGGTCCTTAAGGTCCAATTATATACCTCAATTACTTTTAAAAGGTGCACTACTCTATATTCACACTAAAATGCAACAGATACACATTAAAGTGCTGATGACACGAACATGACTCTATGCAATTTCTTAAATAAACTATACAACATGGCAAACATGTTAGATTTCTGTTATAATTAGGTGAAAAGAAGCTGTTGTTACGCGAATATCCAACTTTTAATTGCACAGCGCAAGAAAACTGGGTCCGTGGCTCGCGGCCATGCTGTGACGTCAGCGGAAGAACACGCTGCGGTTCACTGGCTGTTCTACTCAGTGGAAATGGCGCATGAAAACGCCGGTGAACTCTCTAGTGCTAGCTCTTCAACAACCAAATACTGGTACTTTAAGCAGTGATCATGATGGCATGATTTTATCTGATTTTAAATAAATGAGATTGATAATAATGTGAAGGTTCACAACTAGTACATACAAACTCTGCAGCTTCTGATTCAGCAGCTGCGTCATACTCCGCAAAAACATCAGCAAGAACCTACAATATAAATGGAAATGCAATACACTAAGCTCAAATGACTTTTGGAAAGTATAATTTCTAAATTTTTTCTACATATTCTTGAAGTCGGTCATCGGGGTACTTGCTACCGTTCCCTAACAACGCATGGCAAAGGGTAAAGTGTAGTGTTGCTACGAGTACTTGCTAAAGCCTCCGGTGGAAGATCCTCGATGTGCTGATAAGACATACAGTTCTATAGAACACACAAGTGTCACGATAATCACAAAACAGATGCAAATTGTTAAAATACCTAATTTTTAAGCAATCATGTGTTGATCTCTTCCGAATAGAATCTATGATAGCCTACCCTCTTTACCCTTTGCCTCTCGTTGCTAGGCGGCAGTTACATGAAAGCCGCAAGCTTTCACAAGCAAATACATGACTGATATCACGCCGACTTTATGATTACATTTATGATTATCATGACTGTGTACTCCATGATGTGTACTCTATGAGCGCTCTGGAGCGAGTGACTTCCAAGATGGCCGCGCAGACCGCATGGTTACTATTTTTAGCATCATGTCGGAGCACTCTATAGCTCTACGTACCTTTATCTTATGTCGTTTCTCAACACATGTTCTGACAGGAGGACTGTCTTTGGAGGAGTCGGCTTGTCCCAGGCGACTGCTGGATCCGGCATAGCTACTAGTAGACCCCCTCCGGAATACTGTAGGCACTGCTGATGGTAGCAGCACACGTTTGTGCTGAACTTAACACCCAAGAGATTCTTTTAAGCTGGGAAGGGTGTCAAAACAATCCAAATCGAAGTGTTCAGAGCACAGGACGGATGTTGGTGAGGGCTCCCACTTGTCACGAGTGCGCCTGACTTGCTTCACCCACTTCTCATGCAGCTCGGGATCTCTGAGAAACTTGAATAAACTTACCCCATCCTTGTGGGTTTTGGAGCAAAAGCCGGCAACACAATGCGAAGGCATAATAACTATATATATATATATATATATATATATATATATATATAGGGCGGCACGGTGGTGTAGTGGTTAGCGCTGTCGCCTCACAGCAAGAAGGTCCTGGGTTTGAACCCCGGGTCCGGCGAGGGCCTTTCTGTGTGGAGTTTGCATGTTCTCCCCGTGTCCGCCCTCCGGGTGCTCCGGTTTCCCCCACAGTCCAAAGACATGCAGGTTAGGTTAACTGGTGACTCTAAATTGAGCGTAGGTGTGAATGTGAGTGTGAATGGTTGTCTGTGTCTATGTGTCAGCCCTGTGATGACCTGGCGACTTGTCCAGGGTGTACCCCGCCTCTCGCCCGTAGTCAGCTGGGATAGGCTCCAGCTTGCCTGCGACCCTGTAGAAGGATAAAGCGGCTAGAGATAATGAGATGAGATGAGATATATATATATATATATAAAATGTATAATAATGTCTAATAAAAATACTAATAATGATAAACTGAACACCTGCCGCATCAACAACAAACTGGTAAGTTAGGAGGAAGGTTCTTTCGCTGACGTCATATAGCCCCTCCTCCTCTTTCGTCTCCTGGGTGCTGCAGCCCCGTCAAATTTGCCCAAATAGCCGCGTTTTTTATCATAACTTGTAAAATAGGCGCCTTCGTGAATTAATATATGGATCATCGGGAATTACTTTTTATGTTATAAAACATCGCCAAAGATGTCAAAAACGTGTCATCAGCACTTTAAAGGTACAAAAGATTCCTCAGTGACAAAGGAAGGTACAGGGTAGAACTTTTTCTGAGAGTGTATAATGACAGCTCGATTGATGGACATGAGCTTACATGCTGTGCCTCTTTTTCACTTGTGACTGATAAAATTTTTAGTTACAGACTAGAGGTAGGCATATCAGGTGAAAATTTAAATTCAATCGCTTGAAGCTGCTCTCACTGAATTCAGAATTGAATGCAGAACAATATACTTTTTACAGAATCATAATATGTTTATCCGTTCTTGAGATCTTACAAATCAAAGATTGAAGAAATGGATTAATTTTTAGAAAATGGCCGTAATATTCTGTATGAGGATCACATGGTCCAAAATGGGCCTCATTAACCAATGAGATCAAACGTTTTATCTTCATAACTGTTCTATTTTTCAAGATGTTTACATGGAAATTGGCAGCACACAGATGGTTGTATACTGAATACAACGTTTGAAAAATTAGTAAACGCAAACAGGTATTTAATTAGTATCAATTTTGCTAATTATGTAAAATATTAAATTGGTACACTCAATAAAAAAAGTAATAAAAGATTATTTCTAAGTGCTCTGTAGGCCTTTGTATTTCTAAGTAGGGCCAACTAGTGTTTATATGAAAGAATATACTGTAGCGAGTGTGCAGCGTGGAAGAAGAATCTGGAGACAGAAATCGTAGTTTCTTGGTAGTTAGCCTGTAGCTCTCGATAGCACTGACTGCTTTATTAGCATTTGCTAACAGTCCTGATGAACGTTACACCGGCTGGAAGGTGACTTCACTGCTGCGTTGACGGCGCCGACTCGCAGTTAAGCTCATGTTGGCCTTCAAGAAGGCCGAGGGCGATAAACTTTTGGTCCTGCCCACTATAAATCCAAATCTGATTGGTTAATTCATCTGTCACTTCCTACATAAACATACACTGCTATGGCCTTCTGTCCTGGCAATGAAGTCCTAACCAATGAGTGAGCAGCTCTAAACTCTTCTCAGCCTAGAGACAACAAGCAAAACAATCTCATTGGAGAACTCGATTTTAATGTTTTCAGGACAGTAACCCTTTCATTTCTGAAGCATATTTGATAGACAATAAGGACAAATTAGAAGAGAAGAGAATAATTATCATGGAGTTATGAAAGAATAAAAGAAATTAAATATAACATTTGAAATGCTCATATGTTTGGGCTTCTCTGAAGGTTTAGAAGGCCCTGATGATCCACGCTGTGACTCGGATCCACTCCAAAATTTAATGTTTTCTTCCTTGGCCCATGCTACACCCTTCCACCAAGTTTCATGGAAATCAGGTGAGTAGGTTTTGTGCAATCCTGCTTACAGTCAGATAAACAAACCACACCAAAAACATAACCTCTTGGTGGAGGTAACGAATGAGAAGAACTAACTTCATCACTTGTCTAACGGCCCACATCACTTTCTCTAATTTCTTCAGGAAAGTCATTGAAGTCATTTGTAATTTTTTTCCCTTTTCATAAACATTTCCCTCCAGTTTAAAAATGTAATATTTTATTCTTTATTACAGTCAAACATTTCACATCACACCAACAAAAAACATCAAATTAAAAATGATCAATTTCCATGCCAGAAAACTTGACTTCTACAGTTTTGTATCACAGACACATGCTATAAACGTAGGCATTGGTAAGGATGTAGTTTTCTCTGACCGAGTTTCATGGTCTCAGTGAAAACCAAGATTGTAATGACGTAGGATTTGACCCAGGGATATCATTTAAATAATGAATCAGAGAGAGCCGAGAACCAATCCCTAGGGAACGCCTTGAGTAACAATAGAAGTGGCAGATTTCTGTTTGCCACTGGCAACTGTTAGCAAGACATAGCATCTGAAGCAGGCGAGAGACAAGTCTGTTACCAATATCTGAGAGACAGGAAGTGAGCAGGTCGTGATTTATAGCATCCAAAGCAACAGTGAAAGCAAGAAGAGAAGGATGAAAGGTCTGAGGCTCCAGAGTAGGATGGATAACTTTTCAACACAATTCAATTAGTTTCACGACTGGTCCTTCCAGCTGTACTATTTGAACTTGTTCTTCAACAAGCTTGTAGAAGTTCGCAGTCTGAAATTAAAACTGCGTAAAGAATTCTGTCTTGACATTTTTTTTCTTTTTTTCTTTTTAGTTCGTTTAAACTGGAACTGAGAGCGTGCAGCACAGAAGCTCGTGTATATCAACCAACCGAGCTGCACGATAGGTCAAAGATTGGCCATCCTTGGGTGGAGGACGTAAAGTCTACAGCAGCACCTGTGAGGTTAAACTCCAACCTCGGTGTTTGAAAACAAGTGTGGATCAGCTGGTAGGTTGGCGTGTACCATTCTAAACTCGCATGACTTGCGGCACCAAATGTGCTCTTTCACTCTTTCACACAACACTGTGAATGGCAGGGATTACTTCGCCGCTCGGCCAAGTTGTATTTAACTTCAAGTAAAACCATCTAGTGCACACCTCTAGGCTTCAAGCATGAGCAGTGGTTTGTTTCCCAAGAAAAAGCTTAAACAAGTCAGAACTTAACTGTCTGGAATTACATTGAATACACATTTCTACCTGAGACACTGTTTCATTTTTGCGATTTTTTTTCTTGGCCATTTTTGTGCTTCTTCTTCATTGTAGACAGATGCTGTGACTCATTGTATTACTTTTTATGTCAGGTTTGGTCTTTTTTTTTTCATGCACGGGTCAGAGGTCATGACTGCAGAGCCACAGCAAACATGGCAGCTCGCCTGGATCGAACAAAGACTCCTGAATAGAGACAAATTGAAATATTTAGAAAAAAAATATTTTTATAAAAATTGAGAATTGACATATTCTAAATCTAAATGCACCTATGAGCTGGAAGGCTCTTGAACGCTTGCTTGTGTGTCGGAGGCCGTTGGCTCCGCCATGTTTGTTGCAACCTCGCTCATTATAATATTATAATGAGGATAAACTTGGGCGGCACGGTGGTGTAGTGGTTAGCACTGTCACTTCACAGCAAGAAGGTCCGGGTTCGAGCCCCGTGGCCAGCGAGGGCCTTTCTGTGCGGAGTTTGCATGTTCTCCCCGTGTCCGCGTGGGTTTCCTCCGGGTGCTCCGGTTTCCCCCACAGTCCAAAGACATGCAGGTTAGGTTAACTGGTGACTCTAAATTGACCGTAGGTGTGAATGTGAGTGTGAATGGTTGTCTGTGTCTATGTGTCAGCCCTGTGATGACCTGGCGACTTGTCCAGGGTGAACCCCGCCTTTCGCCCGTAGTCAGCTGGGATAGGCTCCAGCTCGCCTGCAACCCTGCACAGGATAAGCAGCTACAAATAATGGATGGATGGATGGATAAACTTTGGCCGTTCCTGTACCCAACTGTAAACATTAGCGCGTGGTGTTTTTCCAGCTCATTCTCCTTCACAGGCATGAGGCAGCAGGCAATACAGCAAGGACCAAAGCGTTATTCTAGCTCCACAGGGTACTATTCATCTTTTTAATCCATTGCCCTGTGTCACTTTAAATCATGGGGAAGTTGTTTGGGGAGATTTTTCCACAATTTGGAAGAATATCGCTAGACAATGAACAAAACACTGCTAAAACACACGGACATTATGAAAAGCCTTACTCTTATTCCAGAGTCAGAGAGGAGGAGCTCATGAAGGACATCAAACAGCAACAACCTGTTATATATACACACTCAGTGGCCACTTTAATAGGAACTTGTTGTTGATTCTAAGATCCCTGTTCTTGGCTGTACAAGTGAAACCCAATGTGTTCTTCTGTTTGCTGTTGCATGCTGAGATGCTTTTCTGCTCACCACGGTTGTAAAGAGTGATTATATGAGTTACTGTATCCTTCCTGGCAAAAGAAGCTCGAACCACCTCAAATTTGTCCATTTCCCTCTGACCCTCTCTTATCAACAAGGCGTTTGTTTCCACCCACAGAACTGTCGCTCACTCACTCGATGTTTGTTTTTTGTTTTCCGCACCATTCTGTGTAAACTCTACAGACTGTTGTGTGTGAAAACCCCAGGAGGAGATCAGCAGTTTCTGAAATACTCAAACCTCACACTCATCTGGCTCAAACCAACACCCATACCACAGTGAAAGAAAGAAAGAAAGTCACACTTCACTGTGAGATCACAGTTTTTCGCATTCTGATGTTTGAACATTGTGAACAGTAACTGAAGCTGTTTTGTATCTGCGTGATTTGATGCATCGTGCTGCTGTCGAGGGATCGGCTGATTATAGAACCGCAGAAAACAGAACAGCAGGTGGATGGGTGTGGTGTACCTAATACAGTGGCAGGTGAGCATATATCTGAAAAAAACATATGCAAATGCTACAACCATGAGGGATGAGGGAGTGTTTGAATTGGAGTAAAATGACCATTTCTAAGATGAAATTAAACTTTTTAAGATGAAAGATGCAACAGGTGACTTGTTAATGTGAGGACAGATGGAAGCAGAGGTGAAACCGAAACCCTCACTGTGGAGTGAAGTGAAGTGGAGTGAGCGCGGAATCGAGCAGGAAGCTTCATCAGATTTAGAGATTAGTTCCGTCATCATGATTGGCTCAGAAATAGAAAAAGCTGTCAGGAATTTGTCAGGGGATCTAAAGAGGGGTTCGCTGTAATCGAGTGGAAGCAAGGCAGTGGGGAAATGCTGGTCTATTCTGCTGATTGTAGCTTTGTAGAAGCTGAGAAAGCCTTACATCGATCAGGAGAAGGAGTTTGCTAAGAGCAGCGAAGAGGATTCTGGTCTTGTGACCAGTTTTATTGATTAAAGAGGAAAAGTAAGATGGCTGAGGTGGTGCAGTGGTTAGCACTGTTGCCTCATAGTAAGAAGGTTCTAGGGTTGAACCTCATGCTCGACTGGGGAGTTTGCATGTTCTCTCTTCGTTCCTGTGTGGGTTTCCTCCAGGTGCTCTGGTTTCCTCCTACAATCCAAAGACATGATGATTCGGTCAACTGGCGGCTCTAAATTGCTCACAGGTCTGAGTGTGAGTGGGCGGTCTGTCTCTCTGTGTTAGCCCTGCGATAGATTAGCAGCCTGTCCAAGGTGTACCCCGCCTCTCAAACAGTGTCAGCTGGGATTGGCTCCAGCTCACCTGCGACTCACGATAGATAATCAGTATAGAAAATGGAACGCTTCAGGCTGTTCAAAGGTTAAAAGATGAGCATTCAAGGCCGAGCTAGAAAAAATTCCTTGCTTAGAAAGTTCTGGATGACTCAGAGATGCCAACCTTTCAATAAACAGATCTGTAGTCCGGGGCTGAAGAATCTGTAGTTTTCGGTTGCAAACTGTATGCATATATATATATATATGCACACAATACGATATATTGTAATGTTTTCATGAGTATAGAATGCACAGTGAAAGAGTACATTTGCTACTTTGCAAAATAAAAAAAAATGAAGCTTAGACAAGTCAATCCTTATGAAATGTGTTTTATTCACAGATATATTTCTGACATAGGTCATTTCATGCCAAATCACATTTTTTTCTTGGTTCCAACTGCGGACTTTGAATTTTTTTATTAAGTTGATTCTAGATCAGGGCGGCACGGTGGTGTAGTGGTTAGCGCTGTCGCCTCACAGCAAGAAGGACCGGGTTCGAGCCCCGGGGCCGGCGAGGGCCTTTCTGTGCGGAGTTTGCATGTTCTCCCCGTGTCCACGTGGGTTTCCTCCGGGTGCTCCGGTTTCCCCCACAGTCCAAAGACATGCAGGTTAGGTTAACTGGTGACTCTAAATTGAGCGTAGGTGTGAATGTGAGTGCGAATGGTTGTCTGTGTCTATGTGTCAGCCCTGTGATGACCTGGCGACTTGTCCAGGGTGTACCCCGCCTTTCGCCCATAGTCAGCTGGGATAGGCTCCAGCTTGCCTGCGACCCTGTAGAACAGGATAAAGCGGCTACAGATAATGAGATGAGATGATTCTAGATCACAGTCATGAAAACTTGTTATTTCATTCAAAGTAGTTTTAAGAATATGTCAACTGAAAGTTTGAACCCAAACCTTATCTAGCTTTGGCACTGGAACCATTTCTGAGGACTTACAACTACTGTTAATATTATCATATGTCATGATTTTGTTAATCTAAAGCATATTACATATTATCATTAAACCTGCTTGTATGGTTTGTAGCAATGGTTATAACAATTTAAATAAAATAAAATTCAGATCTGTCCTTTTTTACTTTATAACTAACCATATACATTTCAAGTTCCAAATTGTACATTTGTTGGTGACAAATGCTCAAAAAATTAGACCTGAGGTTAAAGGGTAACCTTCATTTTGATGAATATTTACATAGATGAAGACATTTATAAGAAAATTAATATTTATGTACATGAATAGATAAATTCAAGACTCCAGGAACATTTCAACATTTTGTGACGGAATTTCACACACAGTCTGATGAGTACAAGCAGGAACATGTATTTCATTTATCTCATGATGTATAACACAGGAATGTATTTACCAAATTTGAAATACATCCCCTTTCGCGAAGGAACAATACACGGCCATGTTGCTGTATATTTATCACTAAATTTCTGGTTATTCTTGCTCGGCTTCTCCATTGTCGGACGGCAGAAATGATAAGACCAACAACCACTGCGAACGAACGATGGTACTATCACAAATTTTGATTGGTCGAGTTCAAACCCGGAAGCGAATATCAACCAATCAGCGACGACGTATCACGAAAGCTTTGAATGATTCCTGCAGATTTCATCCTTCCGAAAATGCGGAACGGACTGAATTTTCTTCGATCATGGCGGAGTTCAACGTACCAAACAAAAATGCGGAACGAACTGATTTTTTTTCCGATCACTGCGAAATTCGTAGTTTCGAATTAACTGGTCGTAGTGGTGCAAAAGTGGCAGAAAATCGTATAAAATACGAAAATTTCGTAGTGGTGGGCATCTCTGATGACTGAACGATGACAGCAGTTCATTTTTTAAGGCTTGACCATTAATATTTTATTTATGGCCATGAATAAGACAACTGTAGTGCTTGTGTTTTGTCGTCATGCTTCATGTTACAACCTGAACACAAAGCTAATCAGACAAGAGGGAAATAAATAAATAAATAAATAAATAAACTATGAAAGTCTGGTAAATGCCTGATTGGATAAAGCATAATAGAACGTCTCTTGAAGCGTCTGTTGGAGAAGTTGTCATGGTTCATGGATGACATTTATCAGTTCTGCTGATGGACACGAACATTCGTATCTGTATTCCGATTTAAACCTGAAGTGGGTGTGGTTTGAACTTTTTTTTTCAAATGAAATGATCCCCAAACATGTATCTGTAATATATAATGTACAATTGTATAATTTAGGTACATCCTTACAAGAAAGTATCTTCATTTACATTCACAAATTCATTCCAATCCACAATTCTGAACATTCTGAACGCGAAAGTGATTGGATACAATCAGACATGTGCACCATCTTGCTTAGCGGGCTATCTCTGCTCTGATATCATGACGTCATGATGTCAAAACATGGTTTCATTCATTATTTCTTATTTTTCTTCCATGTAGTAATCCAATAATGTTATTATATGGCACAAGCTACTTCTGGTAAAATCGTGCACTCTGATTGGTTCCTTGGCGGGCAGTATTTTCCCGTAATGCCCGTGAGCGATTACAGACTTCCTTTCCAAGGTGCCAGCTTTCAATGTTGCAAAAAACAAACAAAAACAAAATGACAAAAAATAGATTAATTGGAAATCAAAATGGAATAAAAAATGGCTGAAACATAAAAGATAAATGAGTCAGTGGGTTATTCAAGAAATGAGCGATGAAGAGTGTTCAGAAACCACCAACCGCTAACAGAAATTCAGTTTTGAAACCGTGAGGTGTTTATTCTGCATGCGTGACTCACCTACATTACAAATGTGGGGTGGCACGGTGGTGTAGTGGTTAGCACGATCGCCTCACAGCAAGAAGGTTCTGGGTTTGAACCCACCGGCCGGCAAGGGCCTTTCTGTGTGGAGTTTGCATGTTCTCCCCGTGTCTGCGTGGGTTTCCTCTGGTGCTCCGGTTTCCCCCACAGTCCAAAGACATGCAGGTTAGGTTAATATGGGACGGCCTTGGGCTGAGGTGCCCTTGAGCGAGGCACCCTTGAGCGAGGCACCCAACTGCTCCCTGGGTGCTGTTAGCATGGCTGCCCACTGCTCTGGGTGTGCATGTGTGTGTTCACTACTTTAGATGGGTTAAATGCAGAGAGGAAATTTCACAAGTGTGTGATGAATAAAGTTGTGCTTTCTTTTTCTTCTTTCTTTAAATATGACATGACTGAAAGCAGCGTCACGCCTCGTTATAATAAGCGTCTATTTTAATCTTAGAAATTACAAAAAAAGCCATATAATAAACTCATTATTAACCTCACTTGCTCGGTCTTTACGGGAAAATATCAGACTACAGCTCGGTCCATACTGTCAAAACCTCGGTCTGATATTTAATAATAATAATAATCTCATCTCATCATCTGTAGCCGCTTTATCCTGTTCTACAGTGTCGCAGGCAAGCTGGATCCTATCCCAGCTGACTACGGGCGAAAGGCGGGGTTCACCCTGGACAAGTCGCCAGGTCATCACAGGGCTGACACATAGACACAGACAACCATTCACACTCACATTCACACCTACGCTCAATTTAGAGTCACCAGTTAACCTAACCTGCATGTCTTTGGACTGTGGGGGAAACCGGAGCACCCGGAGGAAACCCACGCGGACACGGGGAGAACATGCAAACTCCGCACAGAAAGGCCCTCGCCGGCCACGGGGCTCGAACCCGGACCTTCTTGCTGTGAGGCGACAGCGCTAACCACTACACCACCGTGCTGCCCTGCATGAAAATGTTCCTAATAAATATATTACGTTCATTATGTCTTCTTCTTAAATCAAAATAATTAGTTTTTCTTTTGTTTCAGACATGTAAAAGCTTTTTTACCTTTACCTGACGTTTCGACGGTGTAACTTCCGTCTTCATCAGAGGGTCACCCGGATGTTGGTGTGTGACGTGCCTTTATAATGATTTATAATGATTATAAAGGCACGTCACACACCAACATCCGGGTGACCCTCTGATGAAGACAGAAGTTACACCGTCGAAACATGTCAGGTAAAGGTAAAAAAGCTTTTACATGTCTGAAACAAAAGAAAAACTAATTATTTTGATTTAAGAAGAAGACATAATGAACGTAATATATTTATTAGGAACATTTTCATGCAGGGCAGCACGGTGGTGTAGTGGTTAGCGCTGTCGCCTCACAGCAAGAAGGTCCGGGTTCGAGCCCCGTGGCCGGCGAGGGCCTTTCTGTGCGGAGTTTGCATGTTCTGTCCGTGTGGGTTTCCTCCACGGGGCTCGGACCTTCTTGCTGTGAGACGACAGCGCTAACCACTACACCACCGTGCCGCCCCTAATAATAATAATTTATTTCTTAAAAACACATATTCACAGAAATCTCAATGCTTTTTACAGTAAGAATCATAAAAAATACTCAAAAAATGATACGAATAGCTAATAAAAAAATAATAATCTTGGTGGTTAATCACTTAAACAAAAATGTCTTTAACTTAGATTTAAAACTATCTATTGAAGGAGAGTCTTTAAGCTCAGCAGGGAGAGCATTCCAGAGCTTTGGTGCTATTACAGAGAAAGCACGATCTCCATAAGTTTTTGTATATGTGCGCAAAACAGCCAAGAGATTCTTCGTAGTGGACCTCAGACATCGAGTTGTAGAATAATCGTTCAAGAGACAAGTTAGGTATTGAGGTGCAAGGCCATTACGTATTTTATACGTCAGTAACAGGAACTTGTAGATTATTCGATCTTGAACTGGAAGCCAGTGTAACCTCCTCAGAATATCTTGGATATTATCATCAGGCTTTGGTCTTGCAACAACTCTGGCAGCAGCATTCAGGACCCGTTGAAGCTTGTTGATCTCATAAGCAGGTGAGCCATACAACAGGCTGGTACAGTGGTCCACTCTAGAGGTGACAAAAGCATGGACCAACTTTTCAGCTTGGTCTTGATCCAGATATCGTCGAATCTTAGCAATGTTACTCAAAGCCATAAAAGACGCTTTGCAACAATTAGTAATCTGACCCTTTAGAGATAGATTATGATCGGAGAGAACACCAAGGTTGCGTGTCTTATGATAATAATGACTTATTAACTGAGCGCGAGGTCTTTATTTTCCCATAAAGACCTCGCGATCAGTTAATAAGTCATTATTATTTCAAAGTTTGTATAAAAACTAGTTCTCCACAGAGGTCCAGTTGAGCTTGGAAGCTGCCATTTTTGAGAAACGTTCGTCACTACGCATTTACATCAAGATGGTGGACATGTCGAGAAACAACGCAGCCAGGAAGTAATCAGATTAAATCATTTACATGGTACAGTTTTACTTCTGATCAGTTTATAAAAGTTTTAAACTACCCCTCTCCAACTGATTGACATTTCAATCGCTTCGGGCCTTTTTATTCTGACTGAAGTGTTTATATGAAGCATTTTTCTTCAGTTTGGGCTTTTAAACTGATTATAACTGGAATAATATTAGGCTCCATATAAACCCAGCCAGTGATGAGAACACTGAACTAATCCTTGGATGAGCCAATTAAACCACAAACAGTGCGATGGTACAGTAATGTGCCTTTTTCATGAGGACAGAAGTTTGGGAGCATTCATGAGTAATATGAAGAAAAAGAGAAAACTGGGTCAACTACTTTTGTATTTCAGAAAGATATCAAGGCTCTTGTGCAAAGCTTCAATGAGTTATTGATCAGAAACACACTCTACAGAGCCAGAGTATGCGGTCCAGAAGAATAGATCACATATCTTCTCTGACCATGAGTGAGTCATTGCACATTATGTTGTCATCATTATACAACTAAAGATTTCAATGAAGAGGAGCTTAATTTTCATGAAATAACTGGGTTTATACAATAACACCATCATTTTTAATCCTCATAACTGCAGAGGCAAGAACCGCTCCACTGACAGCAAGTTTTTTTTTTTTTGTTAACTCGCAGATAAATATTTCATGTTAATTGAAACTGGATTTTACATTTACAGAGAGTTTACTGTTGGATTACAAAAGATGTGTTCATCATGTACTGTATTTAGAAATAAACTCAATTCTTCGCTGACCCAGAGTTCTCCCATTATCAGTTTACTTTAGTGAATCGCTGCAATATTGGATGAATTATTGCGAAATCCAATTTCCTCCCAGATATTAGATTATTTTTTTTATATCGTAGTGCTCAGTGTGTAAAAAAATAATGTGTTAAACTGAAACGGTTGAATACAGAAATAAACCAATTGGACGTAACAATTCATCTTCACTTCATGTAGTATTGTAGAACTCAAGATCAGTCTCAGTCAGCATAGTTAGCACTGTTGCCTCACAGCAAGAAGGTCCTGGGTTCGAGCCCAGTGGCCAGCGGGGTCCTTTTTGTGCGGAGTTTGCATGTTCTCCCCGTGTCTGTGCGAGTTTCCTCCAGATGCTCCGGTTTTCCCCCAAAGACATGGAAGTTAGGATAATCGGTGGCTCTAAATTGAGTGTGAATGGTTGTTTGTTTCTGTGTGTCAGTCCTGCGATGACCTGGCGACTTGTCCAGGGTGTACCCCACCTCTCACCCGTAGTCAGCTGGGATAGGCTCCAGCTTGCCTGCGACCCTGTACAGGATAAACGGCTATAGATAATGCATGGATGGAAGATCAGTCTCAAGACCACTTTTTGAAAGTCTTGGTTTTGTCTCGATCTCAGACATAGAGACTCAGGATTTTATTTCAAGACTTACCAAGACC
Source organism: Neoarius graeffei (assembly GCF_027579695.1). Lineage (NCBI taxonomy): Eukaryota > Metazoa > Chordata > Actinopteri > Siluriformes > Ariidae > Neoarius > Neoarius graeffei. Next base: position 3,616,995 of record NC_083596.1, read on the forward strand.
ACAACTGTGGGGATTTCACTAAATTGCCTGTGTATTATCTGATTTATTTATTAACATTGTTACTGTGATTGGACGTAAAACTTTCTGCTTCATATGCGACCAATAACATGACTCATTGCTGATTTTAAATTCTTCTTCCTGTTAACAACCATCACCCCTCCCCCACCCCTTTCACACACTGATCTGGTTCTGGTCTTGACTCGGTCTCACCTTGCCTTGGTCTTTACTTGATCTCAACCCCTCAAAGTCTTGGTCTTGTCTCGGTCTTTGACCATGGTCATGACTTGTTCTCGGTTTTTGTGGTCTTGACTACAACACTATTCACATGTGTACTACATAGATGCTCTACTTTTACCTGAATTCAGAACAAGTTTAGGGTTCATCATTATCGTTCCTTTCTGTAGCTTGTACAAGGCAGGGTCACCAGTCCTCTCTCCAACAGCATGGTTTTTTTTTTTAATCAGGGTATGCTCCCCTAGATCCACTGCCATACTGCAAAACTAGGGGTGGCGTGTAGAGTAGTGGAAGCAGTGGTCTTCGACATGTGAGAGGCTAGGTGACTTGCTGATGGCGAATTGGCCGTATATTACACATCACATGCCGCTGGAAATGGGAGACCAGACTGGGATGCCTAGATGTTATAAGGCATAAAGCCTAGATATTATGAGGCCATCCAGAAAGGCGCTACTCTTCCATTTATCCTTTGCCCCCAAATGAAGCGCTGTATGGAGATTTACCACCACTCTCTTTAAAGATAAGATCAAGACAATTGCATTGGCGGGGCACTGTGTCCGCCACAGTGATGAGGCAGCTCACAACTTGGTCTTGTGGGAACTATGCCATGGTCAGGCTTCCTGGGGCGGACAGCGCCTGACATATGTCAACCAGCTGATGCACGATACTGGTCTCGCTTCAGCAGATGAAATCAGAACTGTTATGGGTCATAGGCCGTCCTGGCATGCTACCGCCAGTCATTCCTTAGGAGACTCAACCTAGTAGTAGTAGTAGTAGTAGGGTTCATGTACTGTAGAACCAATACGTTCCAATGCCATGACTTCAAAATCACATTTAAATAATGAAATTTGTTGACATCTTTCTGCAAATATGCAAATACAAAAATGCATAGCTTTAGTTTAAGTTACTGCGAGCTGGTCTACTGGTTAGCATGTTCACCTGTCGATTGGGAGATTGTGAGTTCTATTCACAGTCAGGTCATACCAAAGATCATCATAAAAATGGTACCTACTGCTGTCTGGCAAGGCACGCTGCAATACAGATATGAGTGGGGAGTCAAACTCTCATGGTTACCAGAGGACCCGCCCCCCACCGTAACCCTAGCTGTATAGACCCTTCCCACTGACGTCACCGGAAACCGGAAGTAAACAAACCCTGCGCCATATTGGAAGACCAACAAACTCGTGATTTGGGGGAAATAACGGCAGCGCGCGGAATTTAAACCCACGAGGCACTTGATTCATCATAAACCTACAATGGTAAACTTTTGTGCTGTGTTAGGGTGTTCCAACAAAGCTGATGGGAAAGGTGAAAATAAGTCTTTCTACAGAATACCAGCTGTGATTGAGACACAAGCAAACCAAGGAGCTTTCTGCCAGGAGACAGAGAATAAGTGCATTACTGAGTGTCTGTGAGCGAAGGAGAGGCTGAACGTTGCAACCTCCCTATTGGCTGTTTATTGGCTGTTTGTAAAAATGTATCAGTTGTTGCCCTTCCCACGGGAATCATCACGGGCTCGAGAGATGAGACCTGACGAGCTAGTTCGTTGGTAGCAGAACAAAATGTCTGGACACAAATCGGGTTTTCAGAAAAGGAAAGAAAATAAACGCAGGGTCGAAAATACAAAAAAGGAGGCAGAAAAAGCAAAACGAGTCAAGGTAGGACAAATGATTACTTTTCTGAGGCAGCCCGCCGTGGCTGCAGGCTTTCAGTTGTGTCATTGAATGGTTACTTTTCTGAGGCAGCCCGCCGTGGCTGCCTGCAGGCTTATTTATTATAGCCCATTTAGTTAAAATAGTTGATAAATGTTTATAGTTATAGTTATGTGATGGTTGTCCTCAGTGTTCGAACTATGCCGATATTTTCGGGGGGGTCCCTTTTTTTTCCCTGGGGGGTGCTTGCGCTTGTCTCGGAGCGCGGATCTCCAAACACGAGAAGCCTATCTTACGCACATATCACACGGACTCCACACCTCCACACACGCATCGCGTCTGAAGTCATAACTCATCAGGGGAAATCGTGTCCGCATTGGCATGTTCAAAAAACAACCTCGCGTCAACAATGATACCACACGCAAGAACAAAAAAAACAGTCAGGCTACTCAACAACCAACCTGGCAGCAGCAGTCGTTGTCATATCGGTTTATTTTATCTTTGATGTAAACACAACACTTCGGATATGCAAATGCTTCCCATTACACACGATTGCTATGTCAATAAACATCATTTTGCCAATATTTTAGAGACCCCCCCAACATTTCCCAAATCATGTTTTCAAGGGATCTCATGTCTGTTTCAGGGGATCTCGGATCCCCCGAGTACCCCCGTAGTTCGAACACTGGTTGTCCTGATTTAGACTGGTGTGGTTTTTGTTTTTGGGGGGGGGGGGGGGGGGGGGGGTTGCGCGATGTTGCACCCGGGTCCAGATTAGGGCAGAACCGGCCCTGGCTACATTTCAGGTGTAGTTTGTTTTATGTATGTATGTACTTGCATAGATGTGTACTTGGTCTTCCAATATGGCGACTACCGAAATCTCGCGGCGCGGTCATGCCGGAACCCTCTACGTATAGGCGAGAGGTCGAGGGCTATAGAAACGGAGATCTGCACCGCCCAATGTGCCTTAAGGGCCTGGGCTGGGTTTCCCAGAAGCCTCTTAACGCTAAGAGCATCTTAACTAGGAGGGAGAGTGTTCATTAGGCTGCTCACTCGAACATTCAATGATGATCTTTGTGCTACAATGCTTTTAGGAAACTCAGCACTGGTTAGTACTGGGACGGGAGACTGCCTGGGAAGACCAGGTCCTGGCATGGGAGGAACTTTGAGGGTTTTTTTTTAATAGTTTAAGTTATATTTGATTATTGAGGATTATGATAGATATAGCAACAAGTTGATCCTCAAGTTTCAGTCATGTGATTTATCTGTTGTGTTCAACATCCACACTGGGGACACATTTCTGGATTCACCATAAACCAGAACGCAACTAGAGGTGAAAGATGGCTGAAATTACTCACCTTCCTTTGGAAGATACTAAATACTAAAGTACTTTGACAAAACTGATAAAAACATACTTTCCTGCTGATTTCAGAAAACTTACAAATTTGCATTTTCCTGTTTTATATATATATAATTATCTCACACAGAACACCTGTCCTGATCGTGGAGTGAGTAAAGATCCCAGCATGTTTTATCAGGAGAAACAACAAACTCTTAACGCAAGTCGATATCAGACAGCAAACTTTTGCTAACGTTAGCAATATATCTGTGAAGATACTCAGTCATCCAGGTACATAGTAATCTGAGGTTGGTAGAAGAGAGCAACTGGACTTGCTTGAAGATTCTTGAAGACGTTTCGCCTCTCGTCCGAAAGGCATCCTCAGTTCTGTCTGTCTAATAGGGAGTATCCAGTATTTATCCTCTCATGGATCATCATAGAATCCGAATCACAATGCTGATGGCTGCATTGTAGGTGGCTGATGACACCCACCTCTGTTCAGTGATGGTCGTTCCAGGTTAAACGTTAGCAATACTTACCACAATGATAAACTTCCCAAGTGTACCATGATATAGCTAATTAGCAAACAGAGCTGCAAAGTGGCTCAGGGAGAATTTACTGCACTGTTGAAAATGTATTCTCTGTGGTGTCGTGTGTTTGAGCAATCTATTATCAGTATAAATACAAATTAAGTATTCTAAATGAAGCACAAACACAATGAGTGTTCAGATCCTTATTCAGTCCTCAAAATGGCTGCCAGCATGCAGTGTTTTAGAAAAAGAAGAAGCCTTTATTTGTCACATGCACACTCAAGCACACAGTGAAATTCATCCTCTGCATTTAACCCATCTGAAGCAGTGAACATATGCACACACACACAGAGCAGTGGGCAGCCATACTACAGCACCCGGAGAGCAGTTAGTAGTACTTTATTGTCACCATACAAGTACAGTGAGATGTCGTAAGTTGAGGGTTAGGTTCCTCACTCAAGAGCGCTTCAGCCCAAGGCCACCCCATGTTAACCTAAATATGTCTTTGGACTGCGAAGGAAACCAGAGCACCCAGAAGAAACATGGAGAGAACATGCAAACTCCACACAGAAAGGCCCTCGTCGGCCACTGGGCTTGAACCCAGAACCTTCTTGATGTGAAGCAACAGTGCTAACCACTACACCACCGTGCCGCCCAAGTGTGTAGGGAATAGAGGGCAGGGGGGTAATAATCTAGCCTGGCTAACGCGACTTCAAAGCTCTCCGAGCTATTGGTCTGGCCAAGATATTAAGCCCAACCGTTTCCCAGAGCCCGTGGTTGACCCGCCTCCCTGAAATGCCTCAGTTTGCTACTGGTCGAAGCCAGAAAAGGCTGTGACGAAGCTTAAACCAATCACATCACTCTTTCCTCTGACGTATGCGACACGACGGGGCTAACTGGTAGATTAAACTCTTACCGAAGCCGGTTGGGAGCAAGGCAAAAACGTCCTTCCTTTCAATAAATACCTCCAGGGCTGCTCTTTGCTCCGTTTTCAATGAGAACTTCCCGTTGAATGCTTTCAATACAGCATCTATGCGTAATAGATGCGGAAGCGTGAATGAAGCGCTTCCGGCATAGATTCTGTAAACAATCTATGGCTTTTGGTCGCAGTTCTACTACGTCAGTGCCTTGAACACGCCTCTACCCAGGGCCGTTGGAGATGCTCAAAGTTGATTGGTTCCCGATTTTTCGGGAGCTTGGAAGAGCTGTAGATAGCTTGCCTGGCCAGACTAAGCTCGCAACAGGCCCTCGTGTTGCGTCACGCTTAGGATGGGCGGGCCCAGGCTAGTAATAATCCCCAGTGTTGAATACTGAAAGATCCCTCCCTTCCAAAAACATAAAACAAAGTGTAACTTGTATATTTTTCTTAATTCATTCAAATCACAAATTCCTCCAAGAATAACAACATTATTTCAGAGAATTTCAGAGCCATTTTTGACCCCTTTCACAACATTAATTTAAAAAAGAACCTCATGACAAAGCTTGCGACTTTTTCAGCACACATTAGTGACACTCTTGAACTCGATACGGTTCTCCAGCTCAGGTCACAGCTGCTGCTATATGAGTTTAGGAGGCGGGTTCACTCGACTCACTAGTAGCATGTAGTGCCTGACTTCCTCCCACAACCATCCTGTACGAGATGCGTAAAAGTTCTACTCATAGTGCCATGGGGGCGAAATAATTCCTCAAATCGCAGTGAATGAATGAACTCAGTGAGCCGCAGGTGAATCCACTGATTCCTTCTTTGAGGATCTCGAGGAAGATGGAAAAACAAATTTCTGTTGTTTTTTCAGAAGTTTATTTTTGCATTCAGGGCACAATAATTGTCTTCCATCTTGTCAGTACAGTCTTTCTTTCTTTCTGACTGATACTCCACAAGCAATATGGTTTGTGACTTCAGCTGCTATACAGTATCTGTGTACTCCCCCTCATCCCTGGGGGCAAATTCGAACTCCCTTTCCTAATGTCAAACTCCTTCCTATGCCACTGTTTAGCACCAATTTATAGAAGTTTAAACTGAACTATTCGTGTCAAGTGATGAACTGGAATCCCATCCAGGCTGCATATTTTCATCTCGCACCCAAAGCCCTGGATCCATGACATCCTTATTCAAGATGAAAGAATGAAATTCTGGGTAAGGAAAGAGTCCAGGAAATAGAGGGAGGGTGGGAAGGAGGTAAGGAGGGAGGGTGCCAGAATTAATTCACTGGCTCGTTTCAGTGGGCTATTCCACTGGATCCTTCAAATCATGATCTCACACAAAGTCACAAATATTAACATTCACAGTTAGGGGCGGAGTTAGCTGAGTTTATACCTTTACTTCCAATTTCAATCGTATGATGTTACACTTGTTTGAAACATCAACTGTAGAGCACGTCCAATGTAGCGCCACTGCCTCCCATTCAGTAGAAATGAAGCCAAAATGCATCTGCCGTGTTGCCAAATTTGGACCCAGAGTCTGCGCAGTTGGGATTTTCTGCTGCTAGAACGAAGTCTGCACAGTCGAGATGAGAGCTGAAGTCAGGCACACATTACATTGGAGGCATTTAGCAGACGCACTTATCCAGAGCGATGTACAACATACCCAGAGCGGCATGGGGAGCAGCTGGAGGTTAGGTGCCTTGCTCAAGGGCACTTCAGCCATTCCTGCTGGTCCAGAGAATCGAACCAGCAACCTTTTGGTCCCAAAGCTGCTTCTCTAAACATTAGGCCATGGCTCCCCCACGTTTGGTAATCCCGCCCACTTCTACCAATGTACAGTGGTAGAAATGATCAGACAAATACAGGCGTATTCTCAAATTCTCTTTATCATCTCATCAGGCCGACAGGTGATGAGTTTATACCATCATGTGTTGTCCGTCGTCCTTCCGGCGTCATCCACATTTCATGAAAATCGCTTCTTCTCTCTCAATTCTTCACCGATTTTTATTCTTTTTTTTTTGGAAGGAAGGTAGGTCTGCCTGGGGTGCATATAAATTCTAGCCAAATTTGCATAAATGCAATTAATAATGAAGATATGGAGTAATCAATCCCTAACGAGCAGTTTCCACACAAACCGCTTCTTCTCTGTTAGTTCTTCACCGATTTTGATTCTTTCTGGTATGAAGGTAGGGGGACCTAGGGTGCATAGAACTTCTACCCAGATTTGCTTCATTACAATTATTAATGAAGTTATAGACTAATTAAGCCTTAACGAACAATTCAACAAAAATCGCTTCTTCTCGGTCAGTTCCTCGCCATTTTGGATTCTTTCTGGTGAATAGGTCAGTATTCCTAGGGTGGATATCACTTCTATATATACAGTAGCTTGTATATAGTGTATATAGCTTACAACATTTATTGCACAAGGTGGCCCACTTTAGATCGTTCCTTCTGGACTAGACGGGGTCAGAGTGAGCTACGCTGTCATTGACGGTCTCATTATTATTGCATCTATTCAGAGAGATTAAATAGTTTCAGCTGGAGATATTTCATTAATATGAATGCATCTGGGAAGAAACTTTATCACATGAACTGGAAATTTGCTGACATTGACGTGACTATTATTCATTCATCATCAGTGTGTTAATAATTCATTATTTGGGACACATTCTGAGTGCACTGTAAGCTAACAAGCCTATTGATAAAATTTGTCCTAATGTTATTGGTAGTGTGTGTGTGTGCTCACTGACGAACAAATGGCTTTTGTGCAAATTTGTATTGGTGGGTTGCTGGATGTCATTAATACTGAAATGATGATGCTATCAAGGTTGCTATATGAGAAGGTAGCTAGCATGAACGTTTTCTTATAAAACCTCTCAAACATTTTATAGAAATGGCTCACCGTTTGTAAAAGCAAATGTGTCCAGAAAAGTTCAAAGAAGTAGATGTATGATGGTAAATTCTGTGGTTAAATTAGCTGGGTGAGTTCGCGGTCTCTTCCAACCGAGGCTCTCAATCACTTCATTCGTATCGAAGCCTTCTTATGATATCATAGGATAAAGTTTTAAAAACTAATTTCTGGGACAAAATCACAAATCGAGACAAAGACAGTTTAGAAGAGAAAAATGACATGGAAAAATGGCTATTATGTCATTGAAAAACACGGAGATGGGTGGGGCTAAAACTATACTGCAGCCAACCAGCAGGGGCGCTATACATGTGGTGGCTTTGCTTTTTAGAGATGGAATGCTGTCAATGTTTTGTACAGTCAGTGTTTTGAAAACTTTATGCCGATATACTTCCCTGCCAACTCGCAGGAGGCCAAATCCAGGCAATCGCGAGGGTGTAGGCTGCAGGCTTTCACTCATCACACACTGGTACTCGTGTGGGACGAGGAAGAAAACGTCATGGATGGATGCTAACTGTCTTCCCACTCTCTTCTGGAGCACTTGCTCTCTTAGAGGAGATTGATTTACTGATTTACTTGGCTGTGTTCGAACCAAAAGCAGAAAGGTGAATTATGTGTAAGTGGAGAAATGATAGATGCATTCGGTAGACCATCAGGTGAGTAAAATCTCCAGTGTGACCCAGTTCCATGTTTTATGATGCCTGGAATTCACAAAACTATCTGACAAGCTAATAAGCGGGAGCAAACTTGATGCACGTCATCAAGCTAGTTAGCTAATTAAATGTGTTAATGCAGATTAACGAAATAAACTCCAAGGACAGGAGTTTGTTCATGACTTCACGACTGCCCCGACTTCTCTTATCCACTTGGTGCAGCCCATCATGTTTGCGACTTTCACAAAAAGTCAGAAAGCCGTTGGTGAACGTGTTGACTATGAGCTGGTTAGCATCACACGTGAAAAATATCCATCCATCCATTATTGGTAGCCGCTTATCCTGTGCAGGGTCGCAGACAAGCTGGAGCCTATCCCAGCTGACTATGGGCGAGAGGCGGGGTACACCCTGGACAAGTCACCGGGTTATCGCAGGGCTACATGAAAATTATCTCATCTCATCTCATTATCTCTAGCCGCTTTATCCTTCTACAGGGTCGCAGGCAAGCTGGAGCCAATCCCAGCTGACTACGGGTGAAAGGCGGGGTTCACCCTGGACAAGTCGCCAGGTCATCACAGGGCTGACACATAGACACAGACAACCATTCACACTCACATTCACACCTACGCTCAATTTAGAGTCACCAGTTAACCTAACCTGCATGTCTTTGGACTGTGGGGGAAACCGGAGCACCCGGAGGAAACCCACGCGGACACGGGGAGAACATGCAAACTCCGCACAGAAAGGCCCTCGCCGGCCACGGGGCTCGAACCCGGACCTTCTTGCTGTGAGGCGACAGCGCTAACCACTACACCACCGTGCCGCCCATGAAAATTATTAGAATCTTTATTTTCTCTCAACATTTTCAACTTTGAGGTGACGTATTGTTCGCCTTGTGATGACTTCTACAGGAACCATGTGGGACGCCGTGGCCTAATGGTTCGAGAAGCAGCTTTGGGACCAAAAGGTTGCTGGTTTGATTCCCTAGAGTAGCAGGAAAGGCTGAAGTGCCCTTGAACAATGCACCTAACCTCCAACTGCTCCCCAGGCTGCTCTGGATGTGCTGTGCATCGCTCTGGATAAGCGTGTCTGCTAAATGCCTCTAATGTAATGCAGTCAGTGGATTCGGAACGAAGAGTTTGCACTGTAGTTATTTTACCATGTCAGTCGATTAAAAACGTACAGCCTGACAGCTCCTCCGAAATGGCTCCAGGATGAAGAATCTTGACAGGAAGTGCATCAGGATCATCAGCAATGCATTTTCTGATGGATGTCAAAGCAAACTTGGCTTTATACTTTAATGGCTGCTTGTCAGTCTGACATGAGTTGAATGGAAAGCATGACTCGTTTACAGTGAGCTTGGGTTTCCCACTGACCGTGCTGCGTTCTCATATTTCACCAAGCCGCCTGTGCTGCGTGAACTACGACAACTCAATTTGTGCTGAATTTAATCTCGCCAGCAAAACCCGAAAGCGGTGCTATACAAACAGCATATGTCATGTTTATATAATTCTCTCTCTCTCTCTCTCTTCTTCTTGCCTTCTCTAAATCTTTCTCCCTCCATCACTTAGTCAACCTCCGTCACTTTCTCACCTCCCATCCTCTCTCCCTCCCTCCCTCCCTCTCTCTCACTCTGATGTAGCTCAGTCCCTCCCCTTGCTGTCCTCCATCTCTCTCCTCTCCTCTCCAGTCCGTTTCTCTTCAGTTCCTTCCGCTTGCTCTCACTGAATGCACTGGCCGTCTCTTCTTCTTCTTCTTCTTCTTCTTCTTCCTCCTCCTCCTCTTCTTCTTCTTCTCTGCTCTTCTCTCTCGGATATTTCCCACCCTGTGTCTGTCCGTATCTCCTCCGCATCTCTCGTGTCTCCCATCACCTCGCTGTGCGTTTCTCCTTCTTGAGCATGAGAGGAGTCGCTCTCTCCTCTGCCCTCCACCAGCATGAGCCAAGCACAGGGATCTCTCAGCACAACTTTCACACGGATGCATTAAATCGTCGTCCTGGAGCGCCGTTCCTCATCACAGGAGAGAAGCAGATTTAGGTAAGTGCACGTACCTGCACACATACCTGGACAGATATGTGTGTGTGTGTGTGTGTGTGCCCTTTGCATCGGTTGCGTTGCAGTTGTGTATTAGTTAGGCTGTAGAGATGATGCACCATCACCAACAGCCCCTGCAATGTGTCCTTACGCTCACTGACCATCAGCAGTTTTCTTTTTTCGCCTTTCCATGATTCAGATGTGCAAAAATCACTTTATTTTCTTCTCTAAAGCTTTCTCTTAGTTTGCATGCATGATGTAGACTCATAGTGGTGCATGGATTGTGTGTGCGCGCTTCAAACAAGCGATTAAAATTGCAGAGAGAGAAAGAGAGAGAGAGAGGGAGAGAGAGGATGATGGATAGATAGGTTTTCCGTCCACGTACTGCGTTTCTCGCTGCTTTCACCTTGATATCAAAACATCATCCGCAAAATCAAACACAACAGCATCTCGTGCAAGAAGTGCGCTTGTGCACGCGCGTTGCGTTCCGGTATCCGATGCAAACGCAAACGTGTTCGCGTTAAAAACAGAAGAAGAAGAGGAAGCAGGAACACGCGCCAAACTTGCACTAAGTAGCTTTCTGTGTTCGTGCATGTAAAGTAAATATGACTAGCAAATAATAATAATAATAATAATAATAATAATAATAATAATAATAATAAATAAAAATCCGCTCGCGCGTTAAAAAAGAAAAGAAATTACTTTAAATGCATGAGTGCAAATGCATTAATATTCCAGTTCACTCAGCATTTCAAGCATGCACGCGCTCTCTCTCACTCCTTTCTCACTCCTTTCTCAATCTCTCCCTCTCTCTCTCGCGCGCGCGTTTCTCCAAACTCGTTTGCATCGACGTTTGTAACGCTCGACCGATTTGCACGTGCGACTCCTTCAAAAAACAAAAGCGAGAGGCTGCACCTGATACTCAGCACGCGCACTCATTAGCCGGTTAATTAGCGCGTAAAGCATGTTACATGCGTATGCACGCGCATGCACGTCATACATAAGAGTATTATAGCATAAGAAAAGGGAGAAAAAAAAATTCCTACATTTTGCACAGCTCAGCTTTTGCACATTTATAGCGCGTGCATGCGCGGCCATGATACCGACCGGCGGGGGGCGCTGTCGCACTTTTCGCCTCCGATGTCACATTTGACTTTGAAGGCTCAGTAATTGAGTGATTATGATGGATGCGTCCCAAAAAATACAAATGGCCGAGTGCAATTCTGGTAAGCAGCTGAGGCGGGGAGGGGGGTATTATTATTATTATTATTATTATTAGTGCATGATGAGTCTCTGAAATGACTGTAAAAGGTTTTGTCGTTATCGAGCTGCTGATCCTGAACCCTGAGTCCTGTGCAGGTTGAAAAGGTTAATTATTCATGATGTGGGTTGAAAACGTTGGACAATTTGACATAATTTGTTCTTCACCCTCAACGTTTGGGCTTTACAGTCATGCTGAGTGTGAGGAGGTGAAAATACCAGCGCTGGCTTTAGGCGAACACTTTCCTCTCTGTGTCATGAGTCTGTACAAATGACCCCGAAAAGAAAAATAAGTGAGAGAAACAGAAAGTGTGTGTGTGTGTGTGGGATGGCTTAATGTTCTCTGGTTAGCCATGCTGGATCTAAGTGATGGATTGACTGCTACCTGCTGTTCCCACAAACCCGTATGAAGAAGTGGGTCCATTTGGAGGTAACGGCCCGGAGAACACCATCTTCTCCGAGGTTCGTCTGTCGGTGCCGGGCCTTGTCCTGAATATCAACAAGCAGCCTGCTTTGGCAGAGTGAATAATAAGCACTGTCTTCTTGCATTGGCAGGAGGCAGCGGGGTTGTGAAAGGGATTGTGGCTGCAGCTGGAGGACTTGGCGTCCCATGGAAATGGCTCCTTCGTGTGTCCTGTGTGGCTCGCCTGTTTGCGCCGGGGTTTATGGTGGAGTCTTGTTTTTCGGGTTTTTGTTTTTCTTATAAACGTGCATGGCAGATTAATAAGTACGGCTGTTGTGATTGTCGGCGTTCCGGCCGATCTGTTCCAACGAGCTCCTAAATGGAAGGTGATTGGTGAGCCTTGTTAAAAGGGTTTGGTCCACAGCTCAAGGCATTCATGTGATGTGATGATAAATGAGGAAGGAATGTCGGGGTCTGAGGGTGGGTGGAGTTTCGTGGGTCAGTCGTGCAGCTTGTATGAGATACAAGAACATTACGCTGTATAGATCACGGGTCTGCTTACTTCACGTCCCTGTTTATTGTAAGAATCGCTTTTACGTGATTCCATATTTTGGATAAATTTTGCAGAACTGTATGTTTCCTTCTTGAAGAAGGCGATTCCATTAAATAAAAAAAAAAGAAAGAAATGTTTCTCCAGGTGAGTATCCTGATTCATAAATGTACATATTTCCCCATTCCTAGTTTCATCCTTTAATGCCCTTGCGCTCCTTTTATAGTGTACATTGAATATCTTCATCCATAATTCCCTCTTCTCCTGCCTGGAGTCACATATATTCTGTGTTCCTTTGATCACCCCAAGACCTCAACCAGATAATCTTACACATCCCTGGTCTGCAATCTCATAACTCTGCTTAGCATGTCAAAAAACTCAATCCTTGGGATTTATTCAATACTTCAGGAAGCCCGGGAGGTAACACAGAAGTGAGCTGAATGCTATTTTTACTTAGTGTCCCATTCTGTCTCCGATTCTGAGGACTGCAATTCGAGATTCGCACAAGTCAGCAGGAAAAAAGAAAAGGGAAAAAAAAGTCTTCCTGCTGAACGGAACGGAGAAACCGGGATGGATGTTGCAGGATCAAATGGTAAATGAATCATCCTGAATGCTTGCAAAATTAATTAAGACAACTGAATCAATTCTTCATCAGCTAAACATGACGCATCCTTCCTCTGGGAGGGTTTTGCCAGGGTGAAAACACAGAAATGACGATGGCAGCTGAGGCACAGGAAATTATTAGTGAAAAGACGCTAAAAGCTTGCGTGGGACTTAAGAGCGGATCGTTGCCGAGGGATTTATGTTGTGGTTAAGGCACTTAGGCACTTAATGGGATGTGGTGATGAGGTACTGGGTTTTATGAATTGACCCAATACATACAGTATATAGACACACACAGTACGTCTTTCAATGTCTTTTTGTTAGATGCGCAATGATAACTGACAATAAATAGTACTTCTTTAAACACCTCTCAGAACCCTTTCGGATATTTTCACTTCATGATTTTATTAACTTCCAATCTGGATCTTTAGAACAAGACCGAATGAACGAGAGAGGTGATATAACTGGACAGAAACAATACTGAAATAATAAACAAATACAATTTGGAGGTAACCATCATGGACAAGATAACACTGCGGTTTGAGTGGCCTCAGGAGATGGAAGGCAATTAAAAATAATAATGACAAGCAGCTATTAAGTCTTTGAGGCTGCGCTGTTTATTATTTTTGATCTTTGCTCATTTTGTTCTTGGATAATCTGCCCCGTGTTTGAATTCTTTCCAGCGAGTCAGGCTGGAGGCTTTTCTAGTCTGGTGAAGTTCAGTTTGGCAGTAGGCAAATACTGCGATGCAAAGTAACCCATACTTCGTTTGAGAAATACTGCTGAGAATGAGATTAAGTCAGTTTTTTTTATGAGGAAATAAAATATTCATAGTTATGATGATGGATCCTGATTCGAAGATTTGGCCGTCCTTTTGTCTTTTTCTTTTATATTCCGTAATTCTGTCTAAACCAGGTGAATCACTCAGAACTGATGGATTTGTCCTATTGTTCTTTCTTTTCTTTTTTTTAATCTTCATTACTGTCATTTGTTTCTTGCACAAAGCAGAAATGATAATCAGCTTCCCGAGACCCCATTACCAAAACTTGCCGATATCACGTATTCCGGTTTCAGTGACTTTGTGATATATAAGCATCAAAATGAAAGCATCAAAATGAAACGCTACATAAACAAAAACTTGTATAACTCGCACAAACATTTTGACATTTCTCAACCAAGATTTGCTAATACGACTTCCCGCAGATCATCAGTCCTTATTTCAGGTGTTTTCCCAGCCGACATCTCTGCACCTGATCCCAAGTTGACCTTCAAGCTTACGAAGATAAAGCTTTTATGTGAGAGCTCACCAAGCTCACTGAACGCACTCCATTGACAGCCAATCAGATGAGCAGGTTTGTATAAGTGGAAAAAATAAATAAATAAATAAATAAATAAATAAAGCTGTAGAAGGAAGTAGTTTTGATTACCATACAGTTGGCACTGGCAAATGCAGGTCTGCAGAGATGGAGATGCGTGTTACTGAATACTTGGCCACCGTTCTGTCTGATATCCATAAATTATTAACTGCTGTGGTCATTTGCAGTGATTAACCTCAATAATTCATCTAGTTGTGCAACTGAAAGGCCCAAATGAAAGGCGTCCAGGGGATTATAGACCCCTGCTTGCTTTAAAAAACAAACAAACAACCAAAAAAAACCCAATAAAACACTGTTGACAAATTGCGAGAACTGGTCCCTATGATCAATGGTACAATGGCCCACCAGCTGGTCCTCTGTCGTAGTTTTTTCCCAACGAGGGTGCAAGCATTATTAATAAACAAAGGCAACCTGTAGGTGTGGGAAGGAGGGAGGGGGTTCCTGCCAGCTGGCTCAGACACTTTCCAACCTCGCACCCACTCCTCCGCCAGAGAACCATCCAGCACCTGCCAGCCGGCTGACAAATGAAAGCCTGCGTTCACAAATTCCACACGTGTCCTTGCGCCGAACTGAATTTCCCCTGTTACATTTGAAACGAAGCCGCTCCTCAGTGGACTGTTTTACTTTTTTTTTTATTCTGCTGCCTTTTCCTTCCAAATATTCCCCAAAAATCAAAAGAGAGATAAAAGGTAAACGACTGGTCCCATGACAAAGGTGATCTCATCCCCCTCGATAAGTACTACTGAGGATGGTTGAGCCGGAAGGCCTAGCTGAAGTGTGCCACAAACGTAGGCTGAAAGGAAGGCTTATGTACCTTGTACCTCTTCCTTGATGTTCAAAGCTGTACAGCCGTGGCTGTATTGATCAGCCAGAACCATAAAACAGATGAGAAGTCATGCTTTTTAGATCTTGGTAATATTCCTCCTTATTCCTCCTTTTTTTCAGATCAGACAAACAAATTCAGCTTTGATAATTGGCTTAATCCAGGCAGGCTGGTGCATGAATATTGAACGACTCGTTATGAGCAGGGATGAGACGCATCGTCTTATGAGAAGTCCTCGTTGGGAGAGCTCTCGGCAGTGTTATTTTTCCGACAGCGGGGTTGGAGGTGGTGGGCCGGATGGAGAATGCTTAATGTAGTGGAGGGAACAAACGTGACTCAGCATAATGCCGCAGCCTCGAGGAGCCCCTTCAGAGAAACAACCACCAGCACTCAAGATCTCACCTCTCCTCCCCTCCCCTCCTGCATCCCTCAATGATGGGCTGATCCTGGATCAGATTTATATTTCTGCTCTGAGGGTAACCCTCATGGAGCACAACCAATTGACAGATGTGAATTGATCAAAATGTTAAAGATGTTTTTCCTCCTCAAAGAAGATACCACCCTTCCTGATCATGAGTGGTATGATTCTGATCAATTCTGTACAGTCATGAGAAAAGTCCTCTGTGCTTTGCACTTGGAGATCCACTTTGTATGGTGTTATATATAGTACATACCCATTCATTTGACCTCAAAGTCAAGGGCTGGTTAATATTTCCGCTCTGAATGAATAAGCCTTTGATCTCGGCCCATTGTGCAAGCTTTCAGTGACTTTTTAGATCAGTGTATAGAGAGGCTTCAAAGCAGAGGGGACGGAGGCTTCAGAAATGTCCCATAGCGAGTCCTGCATTTCAAACCGCAACACAGGTCGGAGGAGAGGAGAAAACGAAAGAGGGAAAGAGAGTTAAAAGCAAACCCACTGAGACACAGAGGGAGAGGGGGAGAGTGTGACGTTGTTGAGGTTTTGCCGGAGCACTGTGCTCGATTTACCCATAATTACCCAATGCTATTTCCTGTGTCTCGGCCCTTGCCTTTGAAAAAGAGACCAGCTATTCTTTAATCTTGTCACTTCTCCTGACTATGGAGCACGAGGTTGGGAAGTACCTATTAGAGAAAAGAAATTGCACAGGGCCCTCCTTTTGCCCCTTTCCGGATGACTTGAGGGATGGAGGAAACAGAAAATGGAGGGTGGCAGCAAGGGGAGGTTATAGGGAGGAAGAAAAGAAGAAGGGTGGCATGATGAGCTAAAAGCATCAAGAGCTTCTCAAAGTGCAGAACACTGCTGAGAGTCTCAGGAAGAGTTAGTCTTGGGTTTCGAGCCAGGGAATACCACTGAGTTGTTATCACCCAACCACGAAGTGATGTAGCAGGGTTTCTGTTTGAGAGCATTATTATTATTATTATTATTATTATTATTGACACAGCACTAAGCTCAAGCCCTCAGGAAATCTGATACACTAAGTTACTATTATATCAAGATTAGCGCTTAGCCGTGATTGATTATTTATGGAATATTCCAAAGTGAGAGATAGACACACTCTCTTAGCATTTTATAAAACATTCCTGGAGCCAGCAATGATCCACAGAGTCTTTTTTGTTCTCTTTACAAGCTAGTGTCCATGAGCCAAGTGCCATTTTATAGGCTGTGGTTTAGCTGTGCTACTTTTAGCAGCAGAACTGTTACGTCTAGTATCCTGTGAAATACAAGTACGAAGTCTTGCCAATCATATGAAGCCATTTTTAGCTTGGTGACACATTGCAGTGCCACAGTTCTGAATGAGTTGATTAACCATTTATTTTTATGTTATGGCCGGTTCTTGTCCGAACTGATAATCGCATCATTAGTTTTTCTTTGGCTAATAAGACACAAGGTACACCACCACACTTGCCAGAGCAGGTGGGGGTTAGGTGCCTTGCTCAAGGGCAACTGAGCCAGTCCTGCTGGTTCAGGGAATCAAACCAGTGACCTTTTAGGTGGTGTTTACATTAGACCGTATCAGTGGATCATCAGATTAACGTTTTTAAAACGATTCGCGTACACACAGCAACGCCAATACACGATTCGCGTGCACACAGCAACGCCAATACACGGATACGCTAATCACATGACTAATTAGACGGCACGTAAGTTGAAATGTGTCAGTGCGGCTCAGCGCTTCCTCCTCAGCGGCTGCGCTCCAAATCACTCCGCCCTGAACAGCGAGTGCCCTCTGGAGGGTGCGCACTCCGGCCCTGAGCAGCTCACAGAGCGCGCGAGTGAAGCGCACGAGCAGTGATTCGGGACTGAGCCGCTGTGTGTGTGATCCCAGTGCATATCGGGCATGCGCAAGTCACTCACCACTTGCAAGTGGAAGGATGGCAAGCCTAAAGACAATCATAACTACACAATGGGCAGTATTTGCATCTTACCATGAACAACATTAAGAATGACAAAGCAAAGCATTATATTCATACTTTCATACTCTTTAATGAAAAACAAAAAGGTGATACAAGGCGGAAACAATAGCAGGAAGTGAAGTCCGCGCCGTTTTTCAGCAGTCGCGTCACATGACCAACGTGGCATAAAGAACGCCAGCGAATCAGGAAGGTGGATGTCACAGTGACATTGTCCAATGACGACGTCAGCTAGAGCTCAGCACTGCGTTTCCTCGTATCTCAATGTTTACACAGCACCGGATCAGATACGAACTGAGTTGAATACGTGGGCCCTGGCGGATTCAAGTTGTTCCGCCTGTGGAGTCATTTCCCGGCGTTTTAATGTGAACGGACAGTGCATCCGCGACGAAAACGAGACGGATACGGTCTAATGTAAACACCACCTTAGTCTCAAAGCTGTTTCTCTAACCGTTTGGCCATGGCTTCCCCTATGGCTTTGATTGACCATTCCGTTTACTTTTGTGTCCATTTCTCTCATGATTGGTCAATACCAGATACTCATCCACTGAGCAATGTTCTGCAAGCATCTGTTGTTAGTTTCTGTGCAACACTAGTGGTGTGATGGCTCCAGGCTTTAGGACAAGGACTGTGGGGACCTCACACACATTCACACTTATTGGCAATTTAGGAAGTGTGTTAGCCCTCGCGGTCTTAACTCAGGATAAATCACCATACAAAGCTCTCTGCTCAACATGCAGAACCAACACAGGCTCCTTTAGTGTAGAGCATTATGTTAAAATTCTGATAAGCATTTTGCTATTCATCTTCACTCTGGCACTTCCCATAAGTCTGCTGCTCGAAGGCAGTGCATTTATTAAGCGAAGAAATAACACAACAGCATCACACACTCAGCAACGCGTCTCCAAACTAAAATATCGCTGATTTCTCAGTGACGAGCTCGGTTCTGCTGATGGAGGGCTCAACTCCCTGGCTCAGCTATCTGAACTGATTTAATGGAGCCGTGTTCAGATAAATCGTTACCTTCCGGAACGCTCTTATACATTTTTCAGTGGGAATCTGTTGTTTCATCCACTGACTCAATTTAGGCTGAAAGACATATCCACAAACAAATCAACTCAATTGTTCATAAAAATTGAACAGGGGAGTTAAAACCTCCATGACTGAAACATTAATACCAGGAAAGATGCTATTTTTTTCCCTTTTGTTTCATCAAATATCCTGGAAGCTCCAACAGCCCAGAAATGATGTGCTGATCATTTAAAACTCCCTATCTGGTATTTTCGCACTTTGGCGTTCGTTTCTGATTGAGATTCTGATGACGAGCCATATATGGATGTCCGCAGCGTCGACCGAAACTTTTCCCCAAGGTGCGATGTTGCGAAGCTGAGCACGTGCCCAACATATCAATGATGCAACGTGGAGGAAATGTGTACCACTGCCATGTTTGACAAGGAAGAAGTGCTGTTTCAGCGAAGCCATGCACACAAACACACACCTCCTGCTGCAAGTAGATCATCAAATATCCCATCAGCGATGTCGAGCTGCACTGTTAATGAGCCAAAGACACAGCAAGAAGCTGAGATCATTCAAACAGGGCTCTATCTATCTATCTATCTATCTATCTATCTATCTATCTATCTATCTATCTATCTATCTATCTATTATTTATTTATTAGGTATCTTAGTGATGAGGACTACAAGAACAATTACTACATGAAGAGCAACTGTAATATGATATGCCACATCCAGAAACTTACCTAATAATAAAGAAAAATAAATAAATAAATAAATAAATCTTTGCCATAATACAATGCACTGGCATTCTTCACTCATATAAACACTGTTGATAAAATATTAAATATGTATCCTGTTTACGAGAAAATTTTATTGTAATTGCATTCACTGGTGCATGAGTTTTCAGCACAGACACAGTGATCATTTTGGCAAAAATTTTAAATCTTGTTTTGGTCTCAAACGTTTTCTGAAAATTGTAGTTAGTTTTAGTCACATTTTAGTCTTTTTTGTTTTGTTTTAGTCCAAATTTACTCGCTGGAACTCGGGTTTAATTTTATTCTCATTTTAGTCAATGTTTCAGTGATAATTTTCTCAGACAGTTTCATGACACTGTGCTTGGTTTTATTGCAGGATATATTAGGATACCTTGAACTATCTGTGTAGTCAGAATGTGTTGCCAAACTGTCGGAGGCATTTTAAGAGACTTATGGTGTTCAATATACATTTGCTTGCGTTCTTTTAATTTAGTAATTTGTTAAGCATGAATATAAATGTTTGGCTCTGATATTTAAATAATATTGGCTGGCTTTTTGTCGTGGTATATCGAATATATTCCATTCAGCTAGCATGATACTGAACGAGTCGAAGACGAGTAGCTGAATGGAATATATCTGATAGACTATGAAAAAAAGCCAGCCAATATTATTATTATTATTATTATTATTATTATTATTATTATACATTCCTTTTGGGTGTTCAATGCATCTTTCTCTTTCAAAATTCTCTCAAAATCTTCCGTATTTAATGAAGCAAACCTGGCGGCCATGTTTGTTTTGTCCCAGCCGCTTGCTAGCGCAGAAGTTTTACATCTCCAACGTGTGACATCATGTTGTCTTGACAACCATGCAATATCATAAACCATATTCAACGCTCATTCTCCATTGGGTAGAGTGATTTAATACACATAGGATAAGTGATATGCTAACAATATTGCATGCTATCGAACCAATTGAATGAAACCTGCTAGAAGGGAATAGAACACATTTCTCCCTCAGTTTTCAACCAATCATTACCAAATTTCACATGAAGAATACTTCTGGGCGGATTTATATTGCTATGACTTTTGGTGCTGATCTGGCTCACCGAACCAGAATGATCCATAAAAAAACGGGCTTTTTTTTCCTCACTGTCATTCTCTCTCTCTCTTATTGTTCCAGATCTAGAGGGTACGGTGACCAGACGTCCCAGTTTGTAAGAGCTAGCGCAAATCACTGTGACTTTAATCATAGTGGCTATCTAGTTTATATTGCTGTTGCAGTTAAGAGACCCCCCCCCAGTGGGTTTACTTGTCTAGAATATTCCCCTGTCTGATATTGTAATGGTACATTCCATTCAGCATTAATTAATGTATGCCATGTAATGATTCAGCCAATTCATGATTTGATTCGATTCACGATATTGGCTTCATGTTTAAATTTTCCTATGATATTGTTGAAAAAAATATTAAATGAAGTAAATTTTATTACCAGAATGGAGTAACATTTATTTCCCTAGTCTTTATCAACTTAAATATTTATTTTGTTAAATTTATTAAAAAAAAATCTGAATAACCAATAGTAATTATTTACCTACATTTGTAAAGGTTGGAGTAAAATATAATAACCTATTCACTGAAATAGTCCATCCATCCATTATCTGTAGCCGCTTTATCCTGTTCTACAGGGTCGCAGGCAAGCTGGAGCCTATCCCAGCTGACTACGGGCGAAAGGCGGGGTACACCCTGGACAAGTCGCCAGGTCATCACAGGGCTGACACATAGACACAGACAACCATTCACACCTACGCTCAATTTAGAGTCACCAGTTAACCTAACCTGCATGTCTTTGGACTGTGGGGGAAACCGGAGCACCCGGAGGAAACCCACGCGGACACGGGGAGAACATGCAAACTCCGCACAGAAAGGCCCTCGCCAGCCACGGGGCTCGAACCCAGGACCTTCTTGCTGTGAGGCGACAGCGCTAACCACTACACCACCGTGCCGCCACTAAAATATTCCTTTTATTAAAAATTAAAAAGTTAATAACTTTACATAAGGGGCGGCACAGTGGTGTAGTGGTTAGCGCTGTCGCCTCACAGCAAGAAGGTCCTGGGTTCGAGCCCCGGGGCCGGCGAGGGCCTTTCTGTGCGGAGTTTGCATGTTCTCCCCGTGTCCGCGTGGGTTTCCTCCGGGTGCTCCGGTTTCCCCCACAGTCCAAAGACATGCAGGTTAGGTTAACTGGTGACTCTAAATTGAGCGTAGGTGTGAATGTGAGTGTGAATGGTTGTCTGTGTCTATGTGTCAGCCCTGTGATGACCTGGCGACTTGTCCAGGGTGTACCCCGCCTTTCGCCCGTAGTCAGCTGGGATAGGCTCCAGCTTGCCTGCGACCCTGTAGAAGGATAAAGCGGCTAGAGATAATGAATGAATGAACTTTACATAAACTTTTGTGTAAAGAAATATTATGTAAATATCCCTTTACATAAACATTTCGAAACATTTGTACTTCCTCCATTCACTTCTCTTTTCTTTATCTTTCAGCAGTCTGTAAAAAGAGAGAGAGCTCTGATTTCTCGTTAAATCTATTTGTACAAAATCGCACAGCAGCTCTTTCACATTTTACATCTGTTTTTTTTGTGTGTGTGTTTTCATGGCAATAGACCTGTGTTACTTCTGTCTACAGTGAAGTCATGAGCATTCTTGATATTGTATGATGAAATAGATGATGATAAAATACGCCTGATAAAAATCATGATTCATTTTTATTTAATTGATTTGAAACATCATAAATTTGTATCGCAATTTATCATCACACAACATATTGTTACATGCCTAACGTTTGTGGATGTTGGTATCATAACAGAAATAAGCTGGTCCAATTTGGAGTAACAGTTTTCGCAGTGAAATTCTTCTAATAAGCTGACTATAATTTGGAACTCATAGTATTGGATTAGGAAATATTTCTTTGCTTGAAAATTTTTGTTCTTTGAGTTTTATATTTTTTTATTTTTGTCACGCTGGTTAGACATGCTTCTTTCATGTATCATATAAAAATGAAAGTCTAACTCAGTTGTCTGCCCGAACAGAGCCAGAGATTTCATCTCGTCTTTACTGATCAGGACAATGAGCAGAGTTTCCACCCTGATTTTTGTTGTCAAATATTTTTTATTTAAGTTGTCGTTAGAATTTAGTCAGAAAATAAAAAGCTGGCAGTGAATACTTTTTGTCAAAATTTCTATCGACAAGAAACTATCTATCTATCTATCTATCTATCTATCTATCTATCTATCTATCTATCTATCTATCTATCTATCTATCTATCTATCTATGCAGTAATACTTGTTAAAATTATACATATTCTTTGATGTTATGCAGCAATATGTGCTAATTTACATATGCATGTAGCGAAGGTAAACATAATTAACAGTTAGTCCATGAAATCGAGTGGTACATAAGCTGGCAGCCGACGAGGCACGTAGCACCGAGTTGTCTATAATCCATGTACGACGAGATTGAGTGGAATAACTATTTTATTCTATCCACATTCACTGGATTTTGAGAAACAGAGCATTTTTACTTTTTGCAAATTTGATAAATAAAAACTTTATACAAAATGTCCGACAAAATCATTTCCACTTAGAATATAAACAAACCGGCGAAATGACAGGAGCAATTTGTGAAAAATGTGATAAAAATAATTCATGAAAAATAAAAAAAAGATGTTCTTACCGTCAAATACTTTCATTCCATATTTTGTTGCTTTTTTTTGTAATTTTTGGGGTTTTGTTTTCGAGTAGAGTTTTTATTTTGCCCTTGGTTGGTTCAGCAACATGCTGCCATTTTGTTTTTCTCTACTCACAGTATATATGAGCTGATATCCTAGTAGTAGAGTAGCCAATCAGAGCACGTGAATGCTCATATCCAGTGAATGTGGATTGAATAAATATATGTTATTTACCAGCTGGGAGGTCTGTATCATGAAATACCGTGACCGAGGTCTTGAAAGTGTTAAAGGCCGAGTCATGGTATTTCACCATACGGACCGACCTTAAGCTGGTAAATAATATATTTATTTTTTTCTGTACCAAATTCTAACAGAAAACGAGAGCGCCCGAAAGGGAAAACCGAGCCGAGCCGCCATTTTGAATCCTCATTCATGGCTGTAATGCAAATGGCTTCCTCCTCGGTATACAAGTGCACTTCCATGGCAGGAAAAAAACTACATTTTGCCGCCTATGTAGTCCCCTATTTATACAAATAGGAGTCATTCAGGATTCAGCCATGTTTTTGCTCGGCGTTAGCAACAGTTAGAGGTTTTTAGCTTTCTCCTGAAATGTTTTCTTTTATTTCTTCTTCCTCAGGGTAGTAAAACTCGCTTTCGCTGTGAACACTGTCGTTATCGCTATCCATGCTGTAAAATTAATGCTATTCTTCTGAGAAATGCTGGCAAAAATTCATAAGATTTTTGATAATCTTATAATAAATATTATAAAAAAGATATGTTGACAAAAAATGCTACTATGTTTGTTGTTGTTGTGAATGAGTGAGTCGCCAGAGGTCCGTTACCGGGGTCCGAAACTGGGGTCCGTACCGTAGGATACGGACCCGCTTGCCAGCCAATCAGAGGGCAGGATTTGATGGAAACAGGACTGCGAAAAAAATCTATATATTATATTTATTTTATTGATGTATTTGGGTGAAAACTTTAATTCTGTGTATACATGAATATTTTATACAGTTTTATTTATAAAATGTCACTTTTCAAATGTCAGATTTACACAACACTTTATTACGCCCAGCTTTAGTAATTTAAGATTCTTAAATGAGGTCCAAGAATTGAGTTTTTCATTTTGCGGAAGGAAAAGAAAAAAGATCCACCAAATGTTTGTTCAGCAATCCATTTCACCAAAGCACCCCGAGTCTCACATCCCTGCCTCCCACTGGAACATTCCTTCACTTCTCATTTGCATAATGATATGATGTTTCTCTGTCAGCTGGCCCCACCCATTCTTAACTAACAGCACATCGGTGTAATTTACAATTCACGTGTTATTATAAACTCGGGCGGCATGGTGGTGTAGTGGTTAGCGCTGTCGCCTCACAGCAAGAAGGTCCGGGTTCGAGCCCCGTGGCCGGCGAGGGCCTTTCTGTGCAGAGTTTGCATGTTCTCCCTGTGTCCGCGTGGGTTTCCTCCGGGTGCTCCGGTTTCCCCCACAGTCCAAAGACATGCAGGTTAGGTTAACTGGTGACTCTAAATTGAGCGTAGGTGTGAATGTGAGTGTGAATGGTTGTCTGTGTCTATGTGTCAGCCCTGTGATGACCTGGCGACTTGTCCAGGGTGTACCCTGCCTTTCGCCCGTAGTCAGCTGGGATAGGCTCCAGCTCGCCTGCGACCCTGTAGAACAGGATAAAGCGGCTACAGATAATGAGATGAGATGAGATTATAAACTCGGGTAAACGAGGGAAACGCAGCCTCTTCTCTCTTCTCCGTCCTTCTGTCTTCATCCTGCTCCACACAAACACACCCCGTGTGATGGATTATTAAGTTACAGCATTTGATTTCCCTCTATAACAAAACTAATTTAGTCTATTCCTCTGGATTACGTCCCGGGCGGTACAGAGGGCAAATACAGACCTCTCATTAAAATAACTCTCTGATTGCTGGGATGAGGAGGAAAAATAACGTCAGGTCGTGTTGCAGGATCGTTTGCTATCGCTAAAGGTTTATGACCCAGCACTGATCTCGCTGCAGCTCAGCTTGCAAATCTGCCTCATGAATAATTTAGCGATGATTCCTCCCTCATAGTGAGGGAACGGATAAACGTCTTTTTTTTCCCTGAAAGCTGACTACAGGAGGCTTTTTATTTCTTGTTAGGTGATTGGCTGATTCATTCATATCACATGAACAGCTATAATAAAGATGTATAACATTTCAGAGGTGTTATGTAACGTACACTACACTGTATAATATTTCACACATTGATTGATTTACGACAGCCGCAGCTTCCCTGGTCTTCCTTTAGCATTAGCATCAAACCGACTTATTAAAGGAAAAGTCCTCATGAGAAATCAACGATTGTTTGTCGCTCTGATGTCACACCGAGGGCATTGTTATTGCTCACGCAGTTGCAGCGGTCTTCAATAGGAGAAAAAAAAATCCAACAAAATCCTTAAGAACATGTCCAGTTTCTTTATTAGCTCCTAAGAGCAATAGCTTTTTTTTTCCCTCATTCACAATTCTCACCAGACATAGTGCAGAAATTGGTGCAAAATACAAATTGGACTCAAATTCCCAGGATGCACTGCAGCTTCAGTCATTTCGCAGTGGTGCTCAGGCGAGATAGTGATCTATGAGGTAAAGAGGGTGATAGTGTTGATCATAGTATGACATTTAAAGTTTTGGACAGTTGAGCAAAGTGTACAGATGAGAAGATGAGAGAGTTTGATGGACTGAAGGACTAAAGCGCCGCTGCATCGCTCTCTGTAAGCAGAGATGACGTGAAGGCTGAATCAAGAACATTGTGGTTAAAGTGTGCCTGGATGCCGCTGAAGATCATTCATGGTGTATTTTTCATGTAACAGTGAACTGATTGTCGTGTGAAAGACTTTGAGGAAATCATTTGATGTTAGATCAGACACTCGGTCACTGCCGGGTTAAAGGTACTGTCTCACACAGACGGTGGGACTCACGCCACTTTACGACATCGATGACTCAGAATATCAGAGGAGGTCACAACAATGGATATGAACTGTAAGTGAAATAAGTACAGAAAAAAGGCCAAATAAAGACCTGGGGTGGAACGCAGTGCATATTTTATTCATTTATTATCAATATTTTTAGTTATTTTCATGGGTGCCAATATTTTGGAGTCGAATGTATGTAGAACATAAGCAATATAGATAGCACTTCACTTCATATTTCAGCACAAATATATATATATATATACAAGCACGTAAACAAAACAATTGATAGATTGATATATAGATTATTTTATGTATTTATTCTTTCATCCATCTATCTATCTATCTATCTATCTATCTATCTATCTATCTATCTATCTATCTATCTATCTATCTATCTATCTATCTATCTATCTATCTATCAAATAAACAGATGGGCAAATAAACAAACAAACAAACAAACAAACAAACAAACACAGGCATGGATAGACACACAAAAACACACAGAAATCAATCAATAAATAAATACACTGATTAATAAATTCATTTCTAAATTGATAGACAAGCAAACAATCAAACAAACAATTGCTAGATGGATGGATAGATAGATAAACAAATAAACAAACAAACACACAGATAGATAGATAGATAGATAGATAGATAGATAGATAGATAGATAGATAGATAGATAGATAGATAGATATACAAACAAACAAATAAAACAATAAATAATTGATTAATAAAGCAACTGATAGACAGACAGACAAACAAACAAATAAAACAATCAATAGACAGACAGATAGCTAGATAGACACAGAAAAATTAAACAAAAAATTAATTAATTAATGGACATGCAAACAAACCGATAGATAGATAGATAGATAGATAGATAGATAGATAGATAGATAGATAGATAGATAGATTCATTCATAACACTGCAGAGATGCGGCATGCTTGCTATTCACGCTACCGTTGTTTCGTTGTTCACGGTGAAAAGAGTTGAGCGTTCTCCTCGTAGGCCGTGTTTCTTGCAGGCAGGAAGTGTTTCAGGGAGGGAAATTAAAATCAGAGGGGTTCCTCTTCATCTCTTCATGTTAGCGCTGAGCTACACGAGAACGTCCTGCTGTTTTGCTTTTGTTGCAGTCATCCGCCAACCAACAGCGGCTAGCGTTTGAACTCCTGGATTTCACACCTTCACAATCTTCCTGATCCGAAGTTGCATGGCAGGAGGTCTTTTGTTTTCGTCTCTGCAGCTGTGTGAAGTGCACAAATATTTCCTCTCAGGTTTAGATCCTGAATTAGCTAAAAGCACCACACTTCTCTTAATACGCTTGGTTTAATGAATCCCCATTTTGACCTGAAGTAAATTTCTGCATTTTTATGCGCTCGCTCTTCAGCAATAAAGCTCTGGGTAAAGATAAAGCACTTTCGTTCCTATAGCAATGCAGCTAATGATCCTAATCAACAATGTGAACTTGGCTCCAGCACTAATTTATCATGATTATCATTCTGTATATCAGCGGTTCAACAAATATTAATCTTCATGAAGTCCTCCATACATCGTAAATTCCACTGGAAAAATAATTATCTGATTATTTTATCTAGAGATCGCTCATTAGCCAATCAGATTGGTTTATTTGCTATATCAAGGGTTTAGTCACTTCATGAATGCAATGAAATCTTTCTAGCGATGTTCTAAGCCATGAGATTCACCTCAATTTTCACGCTTTAGTATGCCGACATTTAGCGAACAAAGTTCACCGGTAGGTACGATAATGCTCAGTCCCATGAGCTAAATTATTCTGTCGTGTCATGACTAAGGAACAGATTTAGATTAACTTTGGTAGACAGTTTTAGTATTCTCCTAGGTTCATGTGAATTGATTTTGATGTTGATAACATGTGGCATGATGGAGGAACGCACTTTACTGTACCGAGTGCCCTTCTAGTTTTGTAAGAAGTTCACCTGGAGCGCTTTACCAATCGTCACAAAAGGTCATACTGCATGGAAGGAGCCTTAGTTCGAATCATCAGCTTGTTTAAACACATCTTTGATCAATCAGATTGTTGATCAGTTAATGAGAGCCACATCTTATTGTCTCAGAAGGAACAATAAATCATCATTCCTGAACATTCCGATTTCACACCGACCTTGAGAAAGTGTTGAGTTTCCCACTTTGTGATTTTGGCACCACTGCTTATACATCTATATATATCTGCTCAAAAAGCAAATCCAAAGTGTCTCTGTAATTATTTTTGTCCCTGATGGAGGTAGAGATGATTATCACTGCCAGGGGACTTGTGGACACCGGCGTAATCACCGCACTGAAACCTGTCCAGCTCTCTGAAGCATCCAGAGGAAAAACAGGGACGAAGCTCAGCAGGAAAACAACAGAACGCAGATGAATACGAGGACAGAATTTGGGAGTGTGGATTGTGCAATCTGCTGTCTGGGTTGGTGCAGTATCACACGGGATGACAGGACGAGACAGAGTGAGAAAGAAATAACGCACTCTGATTTCATCACAAAGTGTCAGGATTCAGAACCGCAGCAGGGATTTTTTTATCTTCATGGTGGATTCACATTGCCGATTCACAAGGAATTCCGGAAAAATGTGTGAAGTGTCCGTCTGAATCAGAAAAAAAAAGGTCTAAAGTTCAGTTTGACTGCAAGTTCGTTCAGGGTGTAAAGTTGATCCGAAATCGGATATAAACAGGAGTTGGAATTTCACCTAAAGCATGCTGTAAGTTTTCACCATCGCAGTCCAATCAGAAGCGGGATCAGACAACGTTAACATCTGTCTTTTTCAACATACAGTTTACTAGCGTTAAGCAAACTCTCTCATTCTAACAAAAATCCAAATTGACTCTGATCTACAAAATAAATAAATAAATGGTGACATGAATGATCTAGCTCTAGATCGAGATAGTTCTACACTACCGTTCAAAAGTTTGGGGTCACCCAGACAATTTTGTGTTTTCCATGAAAAGTCACACTTTTATTTCCCACCATAAGTTGTAAAATGAATAGAAAATATAGTCAAGACATTTTTCTGGCCATTTTGAGCATTTAATCGACCCCACAAATGTGATGCTCCAGAAACTCAGGCTACATCCACACGACAACGGCAACAAGAATTTTTTTTTTAAATATCGCGTCCACATGGGCAATGGATCAGTAAAATATCAGGTCCATATGGCAACGCAACGCTTGCTGAAAACGATGCAATACACATGCCACACCTCTACGTGCGCTGTAAGACGGTCCCATCGGAGACACCAGAACAATAGAAGAAGTAGGACACATCCGCATAAACCCCTTCTTCTACCCGGCGTGAAGCACTCACAGGAACAAGCACACAACAACAAGAAGAAGATGGCTGCGACTACGCGAGGAAATCGTGCCTTCTGTGTGTACAAATTAGTTTTATTAGTGTGCATAGTTTTATATAACTTAATTTTCTTATTGTGTGTGAACATTTTGAAAAGCATTTTTATATAATTTATATAACTTTTTATATTGTGTGTGAACATTTTGAAAAGCAGTCTTATCCAATAAAAAAAAATTAATTCAAGAAATGGTTCAGTTATTTGTTTATTTAAAAGAAAAGCTGTATACAAAAGTGAATGCAATGCGTTCATACAAAACAGCGAGAGTGCTGCTTGTTCTAGTCATGTGGTTGTGACGTCATCGTAAACAAATCCGTTCTACTCATCCAGACGACTTCGCAACGGTGCCGTTGCCAGATTTTTCCACTCTGGAACCCGTTCTCAAAAAATATCGTTGTGGGGCACCCAAAACGCCGGTGCCATGTGGACGCCAGGCCGAAACGATAAACAATTTTATCAGATTCACCTGAATCCATTGCCGTGTGGACAGGGCCTCAATCTGCTCAAAGGAAGGTCAGTTTTATAGCTTCTCTAAAGAGCTCAACTGTTTTCAGCTGTGCTAACATGATTGTACAAGGGTTTTCTAATCATCCATTAGCCTTCTGAGGCAATGAGCAAACACATTGTACCATTAGAACACTGGAGTGAGAGTTGCTGGAAATGGGCCTCTATACACCTATGGAGATATTGCACCAAAAACCACACATTTGCAGCTAGAATAGTCATTTACCACATTAGCAATGTATAGAGTGGATTTCTGATTAGTTTAAAGTGATCTGCATTGAAAAGAACAGTGCTTTTCTTTCAAAAATAAGGACATTTCAAAGTGACCCCAAACTTTTGAATGGTAGTGTATTTTATAAGCTTTTTCTGCAACAGCATTTATTCAAAAACGAACCTTTGCAACAAAAGATAACGTCGTGGTGATGAACTTAATCTGCGTTTGAATGACAGGAAGTCAGATCATTCCATTAGCTGGGATGTGTTTCCTGTGATGTGTCAATCATGGTTTTTATTTGACGTGTTTGATGTCTTTTAATTTTGATTTATTATTGGTGTGCAGGTTAGCTTCTGACTGATTTACGTTTAAACGCGCCGTTACGAGCAGCGTGCATCTGCGAGGTGGCCGTGTCCCGTCTGCGCAGATGACAAAAATATTTCCTGCTTCAAGAAACCATGAGACTTCTCACAAAACAAAACAAAACAAAAAACTCAGGACGCGTGCACTTTGTATGTTGAATGGATGTAGCGAGTAGTTTTGGTGGTTGGAGGAGTGATGGATGAACGGTGGCACTCGCAGACAGGTGTCTGTTTTAGTGATCTTGAGAACTTCACAGTATGAAACTGATTGAGAAGACATGTAGGGCATGATGCGAAACTGGAGGCGATACGCTTTTATCACTTGCTCTTAATGTAAGCGTCAGAGCTCCAGTATAGAACTAAAACAGCGATGTTTCTGCTTTCACACTCGCCATTGTTTTTCAGTGAGGCTTCCAGAAATTGAAATGTCATGTGACGTGAAGGTTTTTTTTGTTTGTTTGTTTGTTTGTTTGTTTTAATCTCCTGACCAATCAAGTTCCTGCAATGAGAAAAACAAAAGACATGAAGGACAAAGTGTTGAAACATTTTGGTTCGTTAGTGAGTGAATATGGTGAGATTTATCCGGCATGTTGAATGGAAAATATTTCATTGTCAGTATTTCAAACAAACATCGCCGTAACTAAATATAACAGTGTTGGTCTGAGACCACAAATTCTCAAACTGTCTTGAATTTCTGCCTCAAAGCAACAGCAAAGTCAAGCAACCTTCTCATTACAGTTACACCAATTTTTATTTTGTTTCATTTGCATTACTGAGAATAATACCCTCCCTGGCCACTTTAATAGGAACTTGTTATTGATCCTAAGATCCCTGTTCTTGGCTGCGGGAGTGGAACCCAATGTGTTCTTCTGTTCTGCTGTTGCTTTTCTGCTGAGATGCTTTTCTGCTCACCACGGTTGTAAAGAGTGATTATATGAGTTACTATAGCCTTCCTGGCAAAAAGGCTCGAACCACCTCAAATCTGTCCATTTCCCTCTGACCCTCTCTTATCAACAAGGTATTTGGGGTTTTTTCACTCACAGAACTGTCGCTAACTCACTAAAAAAAAAAAATGTTTTTTGTTTTTCGCACCATTCTGTGTAGACTGTTGTGTGTGAAAACCCCAGGAGGAGATCAGCAGTTTCTGAAAAACTCAAACTTCATACTCATCTGGCTCAAACCAACACCCATACCACAGTGAAAGAAAGAAAGAAAGAAAGAAAGAAAGAAAGAAAGAAAGAAAGAAAGAAAGAAAGAAAGAAAGAAAGAAAGTCACACTTTGAGATCAGAATTTTTCCCATTCTAATGTTTGAACATTGTGAACATGGGCGCCGCCAGGGGGGGAAAGGTTAGAACAATTCTAGGGGCCCAGCACTGCCATGGGGCCCTTTGAAGGGCTGATAATATGCTTTTAATGATTTTAATAAGACTTTTGAAATAACAATAATGCAATATTCCGTCTGGTAAAATGAGCTAATTGAACAAGGTTGTCTATTTCTTGAGTTCTTCAACATATTGTCATTTAACCCTCCCCCTTTTGCGAAATGGTACGGTCCAGTTCTGGTAGAAGCGCGATGCGTTAAATCTGTGTGCTGATCAGTGCAACGCTACTTGCTGCTGTGTTGCGGTGCAGCAGCCAGCCAGCCAGCAGTGGAGTGCGTACAGTCTATGATCGCTAAATATGAAGAGTGGCTGTCAAAAACGTAAAGAAAGGCAGCTGAAAGCTGAGAGGGACCGGAGAGGCAGGCAACTGGTCACTCAGTTTTTCCCAAAGAAAGGTAGCTATCGCTTACATGTGTGTTCAAAATATTAGCGAATGGTAAATGAACAGTATGAACGTGGTTGGATTAGCCTATCAAGAGAACACTTTTACAGTTTGTACAGTGACATTTTTTTCCATTTTAATAACTGAACTGACTTGTGTGATAAACAAGATGAAATATTACGTTATGCTGGTGCTAATAACTAGTGCTAATAACCAGTTTCATAACTAATGGGGTGCCCTAAATATGCACAGATTCAGCCTCAGGGGGACCTCCGCCCTACCAAACCACTGAACCCCCCCTTCGGAGAAGGAGGTAAGCAGCAATGCAACCCATAAATGCTTTAGGATTGAAGTTTTTAAATTTTAAATTAGATTTAAGTTTTAGAATTAGTCACTGACCAGTTTTCATCTAGTCCCTGGTAGGTTAATACATAAAATGTAATAAAGTCACAAACTCAAGGTCCATGGGCTATCAAAAGTCAAATAATGACAATAGTGCAATTGTGACGAGGGTGGGCAAAGTTGGGGGGCCCAAAATTCTAATCTTTCATGGGGCCCAAAATTTCTGGCGGCGCCCCTGATTGTGAACATTAATTAGCTGAAGCTCTTGATTTGTATCTGCATGAAAATCTCATCTCATTATCTGTAGCCGCTTTATCCTGTTCTACAGGGTCGCAGGCGAGCTGGAGCCTATCCCAGCTGACTACGGGCGAAAGGCGGGGTTCACCCTGGACAAGTCGCCAGGTCATCACAGGGCTGACACATAGACACAGACAACCATTCACACTCACATTCACACCTACGCTCAATTTAGAGTCACCAGTTAACCTAACCTGCATGTCTTTGGACTGTGGGGGAAACCGGAGCACCCGGAGGAAACCCACGCGGACACGGGGAGAACATGCAAACTCCACACAGAAAGGCCCTCGCCGGCCACGGGGCTCGAACCCGGACCTTCTTGCTGTGAGGCGACAGCGCTAACCACTACACCACCGTGCTGCCCTGCATGAAAATGTTCCTAATAAAGTGGCCGGTGAGTGTAAATCTAATCTATCGTTCAAGCTGGGCTCGTTTGTTAGTTGATGGAAATTACAGTCGAGTGTTGCTACGGTTACGGTGTGCACAGACACCCAGTGTGAAAGCAGCACAACTAGTGTACATTTAGATGAGAAGTGGGCAAATGTAATTATTCATTTTTAAAATATCAGGACGGTGTCTTTAAAAGCTGGTGGTCTTGTGTGTTAGTTCCAGAATTCAACGTAGAGCGCTCAACTTGTTTTAGTCCTCCACCCACCAGACGCTTGCACTGGAAAATCCGATGGAACGAAAACCTCCCCGAAATCTCTGCTGGTTTCACGAGGCTGAATTAAGTGTGTAAATGCAGGCTGTACAAGTGTGTTGACTGTTTCGCAACGCTTCGTCTACGAGCCACCGAGAGCGGCACGCGAGCTCCTATCGCCATCTGCTTCCCGTCCCTGTGGATCTCTCAGATTTATGGAACCCTGCTGTTTCCCATCATCTCCTGCTCCATCATGCAAAATTACACGTCAGTACGGATGATCTCGTCCACATCCTCCAGTCCAAATTGAGAAATTTCTGTTTGGAGATACTTGCTCGCAACCTCGGTGACAGGAAGTGGTGGGTAAACAGAATGCCGGGGAGGAAATGGGGTCAGAGCTGCTTTTTGGGAGAGGAGAGAAAGTTGGGCTGATAATGAAGCAGCAGCAGTCGTGGGATGGAAACTTCGCTCCTCGGGGTGCCGCAGGTCCTGTCTCCTGAGACGCATGCATCTGTTCCGCATCCTCCATCAGCATCGCCTCTGTGTGTATGTGTGTGTGTGTGTGTGTGCCAGTAACAACAAGTACAACTGAAAGCCAAAGGCTCAGTACAAGCAAGTGCAAAATAACATGTACAGTAAAAATGCTGAGCAACCTCTTTTTTTTTAGGTCAGCAACATGACCCATCGCACCGTGCCACAAACCGGGTTCCAGATTTAAAACACTTTGTATTGAGAAAGCAAACGGCATCTTATTCCAATGTTTTTTTTTTTTTTTCAGAAGAAAGGTTCATCTAGGGCAAAGATTGCGAAACTACAGCCCACTAACCAGCTTTAACCAGACATTGTGATACAAATCCATCACCTTGATCATGTCTTCTGCATGTTCTTCAACACTGTAGGAGAAATGAATCTTTAATGAAGAACGGACTGAAAAAATAATTTACTAAACGTTGCTAATTGTGCTAACTGTGCTGGCACCCAGTCCTGACAAATCTTTAAACCTCATTTCCAGCTTAGCAGCATGTGTTTATGCTAACCCAAGGCCACATCATGGTGAGAATTGGTCAATAAAACTAATTTGCAAACGTGATTCTGACTGGTCTGAAGGTGTTGATTACTTCTCATCTCATTATCTGTAGCCGCTTTATCCTGTTCTACAGGGTCGCAGGCAAGCTGGAGCCTATCCCAGCTGACTACGGGCGAAAGGCGGGGTTCACCCTGGACAAGTCACCAGGTCATCACAGGGCTGACACATAGACACAGACAACCATTCACACTCACATTCACACCTACGCTCAATTTAGAGTCACCAGTTAACCTAACCTGCATGTCTTTGGACTGTGGGGGAAACCGGAGCACCTGGAGGAAACCCACGTGGACACGGGGAGAACATGCAAACTCCGCACAGAAAGGCCCTCGCCGGCCACGGGGCTCGAACCCAGGACCTTCTTGCTGTGAGGCGACAGCGCTAACCACTACACCACCGTGCCGCCCGTGTTGATTATTTTTTTTTTTTTTAAATCAAAGAGCTCATTATCATTTCTCTCCCAACAGCTCATTCACGGGGACCTGAATTACAGCAGATGCTCTGCATAAACAGATTAAAAAAATGCATGGAATTGTTGATTAAAGGTCGACAGCCTTTCAGATTTTTCACGTATAGGTCATAAAAAGGATTTTCCCGACACCCAATTATTTTTGTTTAGTGGACCGAAAGCTACTGAATTTGAATCACAGACTTCCAAGTTTATTCATTTTTTTTAACCAGAACAATTAATGAATTTAGAACCACCTGGCTCTCCGCTAAATTCGCCGCTATTTTTTCATGCTTTACCATGACGCAATACAAGATACTACATCATGCATCACATGGTGGGCTTTCCCTGTTCGCGCAAGGCATTGTGGGATACAAATTTGAAACAGGAGAGAAAAATAGAGTTCGTGAGTGTACGAATGAAACATGAAAGAGCGACTACAGTAACGGAAAGCGAGAAGAAAATACGTTATGTTATATACAGTGGTGCTTGAAAGTTTGTGAACCCTTTAGAATTTTCTATATTTCTGCATAAATATGACCTAAAACATCATCAGATTTTTACACAAGTCCTAAAAGTAGATAAAGAGAACCCAGTTAAACAAATGAGACAAAAATATTATACTTGGTCATTTATTTATTGAGGAAAATGATCCAATATTACATATCTGTGAGTGGCAAAAGTATGTGAACCTCTAGGATTAGCAGTTAATTTGAAGGTGAAATTAGAGTCAGGTGTTTTCAATCAATGGGATGACAATCAGGTGTGAGTGGGCACCCTGTTTTATTTAAAGAACAGGGATCTATCAAAGTCTGATCTTCACAACACATGTTTGTGGAAGTGTATCATGGCATGAACAAAGGAGATTTCTGAGGACCTCAGAAAAAGTGTTTGTTGATGCTCCTCAGTCTGAGAAAGGTTACAAAACCATCGCTAAAGAGTTTGAACTCCACCAATCCACAGTCAGACAGATTGTGTACAAATGGAGGAAATTCAAGACCATTGTTACCTTCTCCAGGAGTGGTCGACCAACAAAGATCACTCCAAGAGCAAGGCGTGTAATAGTCGGTGAGGTCACAAA
The DNA here is from genome assembly GCF_027579695.1 of Neoarius graeffei. Taxonomy (NCBI): domain Eukaryota; kingdom Metazoa; phylum Chordata; class Actinopteri; order Siluriformes; family Ariidae; genus Neoarius; species Neoarius graeffei. The sequence continues at coordinate 3,653,254 of NC_083596.1, forward strand.
GGACCCCAGGGTAACTTCTAAGCAACTGAAGGCCTCTCTCACATTGGCTAATGTTAATGTTCATGAGTCCACCATCAGGAGAACACTGAACAACAATGGTGTGCATGGCAGGGTTGCAAGGAGAAAGCCACTGCTCTCAAAAAAGAACATTGCTGCTCGTCTGCAGTTTGCTAAAGATCACGTGGACAAGCCAGAAGGCTATTGGAAAAATGTTTTGTGGACAGATGAGGCCAAAATAGAAGTTTTTGGTTTAAATGAGAAGCGTTATGTTTGGAGAAAGGAAAACACTGCATTCCAGCATAAGAACCTTATCCCATCTGTGAAACATGGTGGTGGTAGTATCATGGTTTGGGCCTGTTTTGCTGCATCTGGGCCAGGACAGCTTGCCATCATTGATGGAACAATGAATTCTGAATTATACCAGCAAATTCTAAAGGAAAATGTCAGGACATCTGTCCATGAACTGAATCTCAAGAGAAGGTGGGTCATGCAGCAAGACAACGACCCTAAGCACACAAGTCGTTCTACCAAAGAGTAGTTAATGAAGAATAAAGTTAATGTTTTGGAATGGCCAAGTCAAAGTCCTGACCTTAATCCAATGGAAATGTTGTGGAAGGACCTGAAGCGAGCAGTTCATGTGAGGAAACCCACCAACATCCCAGAGTTGAAGCTGTTCTGTACGGAGGAACGGGCTAAAATTCCTCCAAGCCGGTGTGCAGGACTGATCAACAGTTACCGCAAACGTTTAGTTGCAGTTATTGCTGCACAAGGGGGTCACACCAGATACTGAAAGCAAAGGTTCACATACTTTTGCCACTCACAGATATGTAATATTGGATCATTTTCCTCAATAAATAAATGACCAAGTATAATATTTTTGTCTCATTTGTTTTCCTGGATTCTCTTTACCTACTTTTAGGACTTGTGTGAAAATCTGATGTTTTGGGTCATGTTTATGCAAAAATATAGAAAATTCTAAAGGGTTCACAAACTTTCAAGCACCACTGTATGAAGGAAAGGAAACGCAGGACCAAACTAATAAATATTGGCGCTCAGCGAGCACCTCGGTGTGATCAGCTGTTCGTTTAGTGACAGAATGATGGAACTGTCAGTGCACGCTCAAAGGGAAACCTGTAGATGGCAGTAATGCAACACTGTGGATGCCAGCTGCCGTAAAACCCAAAAGAAGAAGAAGAAGGTAAACCTGCGCATGCGCACACGGACTTCCTCTGTCTGCTTGACTGCGCCAAGCGAGCGATTTCATGCACATTATTTGCTTTAATCCCCTCAAATTAAATAACTTCCCAGACACAGAACAGAATGGCCTGATATTTTGTGAGATATTACAGAAATAAACAGATATCACAATCACCACATTTCAGAGCGAACTAAATTTCACCGATTTTATAAAATTGAAAGGCCGTCTCACTCTCAATAAGTTTTCCATTAGCAGTGAGAACAGGAAGTAACAAGAAGTAAGTAGTTACTTGTAACTATAAATTGATAAAAGAAAATTGATTTTTTTTGAGAGCTAAGTGTTTTCTTTATAAAGAGGTTCTTCATTGGAAGCATTTCTGATCTCAAAATACAGTGCTGTAAGGTTCTATATTAAATGGATTCAGAACCTTGGATCCACCAAAGAACTTTTAACGTTTCCAGATTGACTGTGTTTTTTAAGGTATATGATAAAATTCCATATTTTTCTACTTTCACTTTCAAAAATCATCTTAATTAGACCTCCTTTCAGGAGTCTAGACCTGTTAGGAACTTCAGGACCCCTTGAGGAACCTTCGAGGAACCTTTTTTTTTAGATTTTTTTTTGAGAGAGTTTTGATTCTATCAGTGTACATCGAAATGTTTTGCTCCATACCTTTCCAGTTTTCAGGTAGAACACCTTTCACCTTTAAAGATTCCTTAAGTAACTTTTGAAGAACTATTTTGTTCTCATGTAGACCGAGGCTGTAAAAAAAACAACAACCATGTTCCACATCTCGATAAATGGACGTAGGGTGTGAAAGACCTCAGTAGAGGTGTGTTGTGCTGTGCTGCGCTGTGCTACGCTGTGCAACAACGTTCGAGGTCACTGCTGAAATGGGCGAGTCGGTTCCTCGGGGAGAGGGGGGAGGAATCTGATGTGGATTGCTTGGCTTGTTTCTGCTGAAAAACTGCCTCACAAAACAACAAATCCATTAGCATATTGGTTTTGTGGCACTGGGACGACAGAGAGACGCAGCAGACTCGAGAAGATCAGCATCTGTGAAAAAGCAGCAGAAAAAAGAGTCGGTTCAGTCGGCGCTGTCAGTCGTTTGTTTGCCTCGATCATTTCACTGGCTCAATGAAAATGAAAGGGAGAGAGAGAAAAAGGAAAATGATTAAATGACAGGTGTGAGATCGTCCATCCATCAAACACAGGAAGCTTTACCCAAGAGTTCCTCTACTTTACCCAAGAGTTCCTCCACAAACGACTCATTTAAATACATTTCTACTTCATAAAACGCATCAGGAAAATGAATCAGAATCACGCGAGTGAACATCAAAACAATTTACTGTTTTATAGCAGTGTGATGCGACCCCATAACCACGAGATTAGGGCTGTTTAACCACAATCTCTCAGGAAACACGATCACAAGAAAGGAAAGGAAAAGAAACAAAGAAAAGGAAAGAAAAAAGAAAAGACATGGAAAGGAAAGAAAAGGAAATGAAAATGAAAAGGAAAGGAAAGCAAAGAAAAAACAAAAAGAAAAATAAACAAAGTGAAAAGAAAGGAAAGGTAAGGAAAGAAAACGAAAACAAAAATGAAATGAAAGAAAAGAAAAAACAAAAAGAAAAGAAAAATAAACAAAGTGAAAAGAAAAGGAAAAGAAAAACAAAAGAGAAAAGAAACAAAAGGAAACTAAAAGACAAAAGAAAAAGAAAGAATAAAAGAAAAGTAAAAAAAGAAACAAAAGGAAAAGAAAAGGAAAGAAAAGAAAAGAAACAAAAAGAAAAAGAAACAAAAGTAAACTAAAAGAAAAAAGAAAAGAAAAAATACAGTAAATTGACGTAAATAAATCAAAATTTTTTTAAATAAAATAATCAATAAAATGAGCAAGAATTTGTAATTTATATTATCATCTCATCTCATCTCATTATCTGTAGCCGCTTTATCCTTCTACAGGGTCGCAGGCAAGCTGGATCCTATCCCAGCTGACTACGGGCGAAAGGCGGGGTACACCCTGGACAAGTCGCCAGGTCATCACAGGGCTGACACATAGACACAGACAACCATTCACACTCACATTCACACCTACGCTCAATTTAGAGTCACCAGTTAACCTAACCTGCATGTCTTTGGACTGTGGGGGAAACCGGAGCACCCGGAGGAAACCCACGCGGACACGGGGAGAACATGCAAACTCCACACAGAAAGGCCCTCGCCGGCCACGGGGCTCGAACCCGGACCTTCTTGCTGTGAGGCGACAGCGCTAACCACTACACCACCGTGCCACCTCCTAATTTATATTAAATAAATTAAATTAAATATTAACTTAAATTTTACAAAAAAACATAGAAATAAAATATTAAGCAATTACTACTAATACCACCACTACTGATAGTAATAATCAAGAAAACAATATACAAAAAGTATATTTTAAGCTGTATTTATATATATATATATATATATATATATATATATATATATATATATATATATTAGTGCTGTCAAGCGATTAAAATATTTAATCGCGATTAATGTCGCGACTGTCATAGTTAACTCGCGATTAATCGCAATTTAATTGCACATTTTTGTCACATGAAAAACCATTGTAATTCTCTTACCAGCATAAAAAAGTGAATGGGCTTGCTCACCGTTCGAACTACGGGGGTACTCGGGGGATCCGAGATCCCCTGAAACAGACATGAGATCCCTTGAAAACATGATTTGGGAAATGTTGGAGGGTCTCTAAAATATTGGCAAAATGATGTTTATTGACATAGCAATCGTGTGTAACGGGAAGCATTTGCATATCCGAAGTGAGCGCGCCATAGAGATCCGCGCTCTGAGACAAGCGCAAGTACCCCCCCAAGGGAAAATAAGGGACCCCCCCGAAAATATCGGCATAGTTCGAACACTGGTTGTACCAATGTTTTTTTTTTATTGCAGAGCATAACACGTCTTGTCACAGCCACTGCAAAGTGGGGCTGGAGCCGCCGATGGGAAAACGAAACCTAAGCCGAGCACTGTGGCTCTTCAGGGGAGGGCAGAGTACTCTGGCTGTGCGGGGCGTGGCATCATGTCACAGAGCGTTAATCTCGCGATAAAAAAATTATCACCGTTAAAATTGAGTCAAGTTAACGCGTTAATAACGCGACATTTTTGACAGCACTAATATATATATATATATATATATATATATATATATATATATATATATATATATATATATAATTTGCTTGACTTAGTGTAGTGAGAGAAAAATCCCAACTTGTGTGTTTTATGTGATAAACGTTGCTTCATCACTTCACAAAGCCAGTGTATCGTCCTTCAGTTTGTAATCTGTGGTTGGTTGAAGAGAGCAACTGGACTTGCTTGAAGATTCTTGAAAACGTTTCGCCTCTCCTCCGAAAGGCTTCCTCAGTTCTGTCTGACTAATCGGGAGTATCCAGTATTTATCCTCTCATGGATCATCATAGAATCCGAATCAGAATGCTGATGGCTGCATTGTAGGTGGCTGATAAAAGATGTCTTAGGCACCCACCTCTGTTTAGAAATGGCCGTTCCAGGTTAACAAAAATGAACGATCCTCTCTGGCTAATTCAGTTTGTTCTTTAATGACCTACAGAACATCAATTTAAAAAAAAAAAAAAAACCTCAGAGTTGACTTGTTCAAAGTCGACTTTACTAATTTAACAATAAACTCTGCTTTTTAAAACCTGGATCATTGATTATAAATCAGGGTGTGTAGTGTATCGTCTCAGAAGGTGAAACACCCACTTAAAACAAAAAAGAGTAAAGTTGATTAGGGATGAATTATCTTTTGTTTAATTCAATTCTCTGACAATCTGCTGTGCCTAATTTATATGAATGATCCACATCAACCATCTGAGCTGCCGGTCCTGTTCGGTCATTCTGGTCGCATTAATTACTTTTTGGCTTTGTGACAAACCTCGTCGTCTTCAGGTAAGAACAGGACACGGACTGTCCGAAGTGCTGCAGAGGTCTTTTACTTCTCCATCGATCTCCATGTGGATGACGATAAATTCACCGTGCAGCTAAATTGAAACAATACATCAGCCCATTAGTGAATTGGTTTGTTTTGAGAATCGGGCATTGATTGTGGGCTCGGCTGATTGGGTCGAGGTCAGTGCGGGGATTTAATTATCCCCACGGCAGAGCAGGTTGCTGAGCCATGACTTCAGAAGGTCAAGGAGCAGAAGGGAGCAGCTCGGCCCTGAATGAAGCTACGCGACACAGAACTCTGCTACAAAGCCAGCGAGGATGCTCTCGGGTCCTGGACTCGGGTGGATTTTAAAGTGTCAGGGTTTTGGCTGAATTTTCACCTCGCGAGCAAATTTCTTCCTGGCTCACTTGATCCACTGTTGCATTTTAATTCTTGTATTTCTTTTTCCATCAAACAACATCACGTGACTTTTATTCTAAAATGTGTGTCGTGAATAAACTATAACGTCAAGTTATTTTCCAACTTCCTGTTCAACTCACAGCTTGTTTTCTCCAGCTCCACCCACCAGCATTAATATTCATAAGCACACCAACAAACTCCAAATGCCTTCGTAAACACACTCTCCAGAGATCATTCTGTATTTCTTGGTGCCAAATGTGAACGTAAATCTGTCTCAAAGCAGTTCACACTTACTAAGGGTTATGCCAGGGTCCTATTTGTAGATTTTAGTGGCGCTTTCAATTCAATAAAGTTACACATTCTCCTGAGAAGGTTGGCCAACCTTAATGTCGACAGGGGCCTGATTCTCTGGATCAGAGATTTCCTTTCCTGCCGCCCTCAAAGGGTATCAGTTGGTGACACTCAATCAGGAGCGCTTACTATACGGTAAGCACAGGCCGTCCACAAGGCAGTGTTTTATCACCCTTGTTATTTTCTTTATTTACAAATGATTTTGTTCTTAATAATGACACTGTTAAATTGATTAAATATGTGGATGACATGGCCTTAGTTGGCCTGTTTCAGAAAAATGATCCCTCTGGTGAGGCTACCTACTCCGCCCATGTGAAGGCGCTGGAAGCATGGTGTAATAACAGCCAGCTAGAAATAAATGTGACAAAAATAAAGGAGCTACTCTTCTGTCTGAAGCAAGGCCTGACAACAGAGCCAGTCTCACTCAATGGTCAATGTGTTGAAACTGTGCAAACTTTTAAATATCTTGGCACATTTCTTGACTGTCACTTGTGTTTCAGTGAGAACGCAGATTATATTTTTAAGAAGTGTTCTCAGAGACTCAACCTTCTCAGAAGATTGAGCTGTCTTGGGGTTAGCCCTCAGGTTCTAGAGTAGCCTTTCTCAACCGGGGTGCCGCGGCACCCTGGGGTGCCGTCTGGCTTCGTTAGGGGTGCCGTCAAAAACTTATATTTATTCTAACATTGAAATAAATAAAATTAATTAAAATTCCAAAAAAACAATAGTTACACGAATGCAAATCATCGCTGCCTCATGCATCATCAAAATTTGTCTCACGGCCCCCTTTCCCATGTCACAACGTCACTGCCGGGGTCAGCGTATGGTCAGCATATGGTCAGCGTGACTGCATATATTTTATTTGGGGGTGCCTTGAGAATTTGCATACTTCTGAAGGGTGCCGTGACTGAAAAAAGGTTGAGAAATGCTGCCCTTACGAAAATTAACCATGGTTTTACTATGAAAACTAACCATGGTTTTACCATGGTTTATAGTTATTCATGGTTTTCATGGTTTTTTTGGGTAACCATGAAAACCATGGTTCATGACTATGGTTTAACCATGATTTAACCATGGTTTCACTATGGTAAATGTTAATGTATCTGGGCTGTTAATCGAGATCCTTCTCTACAGCATTGACTGTTGGATGAAAGCATGGTAATACTACAGTTAGTGCATCCTTTTAAAAACCATACTATCCCTTTTTAAACTAATTTCATAGTTACTATGACCTATTACACATACAACTATGATGCTACCACAGCTACTGCAGTACTATGGATAAACCACAGTAATGCTATGGTTGGTTCATAGTACTTAGAATCACCATGAAATACCATAGTAGAACCATGGTTACTACCACGGATGAACTATAGTAATACTATGGTTGGTTCATAGTACTTAGAATAACCATGAGATACCATGGTAGAATCATGGTTACTACATAAAAACCATAGTATAACCATGGTTACTACATAAAACCATGGTAAAACCATAGTAAACCATGGTAGATTTTCGTAAGGGTGCTCTAGAGCTTGTGTACACAACACATATTGAGAGCATCTTAACATTCCATCTCCCTGCTTGGTTCGGACACTTAAGTTGTAAGTGAAAAAATAAATTAAATAGGATTGTGTCAATGGCAAACAAAATAGTGGGAAAACCCCCAAAACATCTAGCTAACCTCTACACTGAAAGGCTGAGGAGGAAATCTACAAGAATAGTGGCAGACTGTTTCCATCCTTTTTTTAGCCAATTTGAGCTTCTGAAGTCTGGGGGGCGCTATAGGGCCCCTCTGGCTAAAAGTGCATTTGAAAAATATTTTATTCCAAATGTCATTAGTATTCTTAACTCAACGAAGTGAGTGATCCACAGACATTGATAACTGTTATTTGTCTTTTTACTTTATTTTATGGGCGGCACAGTGGTGTAGTGGTTAGCGCTGTCGCCTCACAGCAAGAAGGTCCTGGGTTCGAGCCCTGTGGCCGGCGAGGGTCTTTCTGTGTGGAGTTTGCATGTTCTCCCCGTGTCCGCGTGGGTTTCCTCCGGGTGCTCCGGTTTCCCCCACAGTCCAAAGACATGCAGGTTAGGTTAACTGGTGACTCTAAATTGAGCGTAGGTGTGAATGTGAGTGTGAATGGTTGTCTGTGTCTATGTGTCAGCCCTGTGATGACCTGGCGACTTGTCCAGGGTGTACCCCGCCTTTCGCCCGTAGTCAGCTGGGATAGGCTCCAGCTTGCCTGCGACCCTGTAGAAGGATAAAGCGGCTAGAGATAATGAGATGAGATGAAAGATATGTTCTTACCATCACTTTCATTCCATATTTTTGTTGATTTATTTATTTATTTATTGGGGGGGGGTTCTTCTTCCTCTTCTTCTTCTTCTTTTTTAGTGGTTTTTTTTTTTTGGCAGTTGGTAAACCAACTTAAAGGCGCATTACCGCCACTGACTGGGCTGGAGTGTGGAACAGGCAATATATTGGGGGGAAGAAAACTATATTCTTTGAGCTATTTCTGTTTCTTTCAAATACTTAACAATTTTTGGGGTTTTGTTTTCAAGTATAGTTTTTATTTCATCCTCGGTTGGTTCAGCAACACGCTCCGCCATTTTGATTTTCTCTACTCACGGTATATGAGCTGATGTCCTAGTAGTAGAGTAGCCAATCAGAGTGCACGATTGGTCATATCCAATGAATGAGGACAGAATAAATCCTGTATTTACTGTTAATCATCTAAAACATGCAGACTTTTTTGTAACTCGAGAGCTAAGTGTATTATCCCAAATGTCATAGTGCACTAAAAGGTCTACTTATAACAATAATAGGACATGCTTGATGTTTATTTCAGCGATGTATCGATTGAATTGTCTTGAGAGACTTGACCATTTTGAATGCTGTGTACAAACAGGTCTAGTTTTTAATTTTAAAAATTGTATTAAACTTTTTTTTAACATCAAGGAACCACATTAGGTACCGTAGTTATATCAAGGCTGCAGCAAATCCTTATATTATAAATACCACCTCCCCAAAAAAACCCAGGGAAAACTCCATTTTCACAACACAGGGCATTGAAATAAGACGACTGCGTATAAAACGAAGCTTTTCTCGAGGCGCAGTCATCATCGCTGTCCTGTTTCCTATCTCACTGTTCACACACACTGACACACTCTCAAAGCTCACACCACGGAGAGACACTTTTCATTTCCGTCTCTTGTTGGGGAGCAGATTAGGACTTGCACATGCACTTGATTTGTCAAAAGCTTTAGAACTGATGTGATAATATTCTACAGTACTGAGGGACGGACTGTGCTTGGAATATGAGGGTCAAGTGTGAGATTAGAAAAAAAAATACCATTTTGTAATCTGCTCAGAATAAAGAAACAACAATAATGGTACACAGTGTCTACAGCCTTCTGGATAATATTTTATATCCAGTACAATACACACTCACCAGCCACTTTATTAGGAACAGCCCTACACCCACCTGGTGTTTGATGCAGTTCTGTAATCAGCCGAATCCTCGACAGCAGCACGATGCATCAAATCACACAGAAACAAATCAACAGCTTCAGTTAATGTTCACAATGTCCAAACATCAGAATGGAAAAAAAAACTGTGATCTCAATTTTTGTGTGACTTTCTTTCTTTCACTGTGGTATGGGTGTTGGTTTGAGCCAGATGAGGATGAGGTTTGAGTATTTCAGAAACTGCTGATCTCCTCCTGGGGTTTTCACACACAACAGTCTCTAGAGTTTACACAGAATGGTGCGGAAAACAATGAACAAGCATCGAGTGAGTGAGCGACAGTTCTGTGGGTGGAAAAAACAAACGCCTTGTTGATAAGAGAGGGTCAGAGGGAAATGGACAAATTTGAGGTGGTTCGAGCTTTTTTTGCTAGGAAGGATACAGTAACTCATATAATCACTCTTTACAACCGTGGTGAGCAGAAAAGCATCTCAGCATGCAACAGAAAACAGGAGAACACATTGGGTTTCACTCCTGCAGCCAAGAACAGGGATCTTAGACTCAACAACAAGTTCCTATTAAAGTGGCCATTGAGTGTATAGTTTGTCAGGAGTTTCAACCAATAATCAATAATGATCATAAATAAATATTTATTCATAACTTGCTCAGTTGTACATATGTGAAATACAACATTGCACATCCATCTACAGTGGTGCTTGAAAGTTTGTGAACCCTTTAGAATTTTCTATATTTCTGCATAAATATGACCGAAAACATCATCAGATTTTCACACAAGTCCTAAAAGTAGAGAAAGAGAACCCAGTTAAACAAATGAGACAGAAATATTATACTTGCTCATTTATTTATTGAGGAAAATGATCCAATATTACATATCTGTGAGTGGCAAAAGTATGTGAACCTTTGCTTTCAGTATCTGGTGTGACCCCCTTGTGCAGCAATAACTGCAACTAAACATTTGCGGTAACTGTTGATCAGTCCTGCACACCGGCTTGGAGGAATTTTAGCCCGTTCCTCCGTACAGAACAGCTTCAACTCTGGGATGTTGGTGGGTTTCCTCACATGAACTGCTCGCTTCAGGTCCTTCCACAACATTTCCATTGGATTAAGGTCAGGACTTTGACTTGGCCATTCCAAAACATTAACTTTATTCTTCTTTAACCATTCTTTGGTAGAACGACTTGTGTGCTTAGGGTCGTTGTCTTGCTGCATGACCCACCTTCTCTTGAGATTCAGTTCATGGACAGATGTGCTGACATTTTCCTTTAGAATTTGCTGGTATAATTCAGAATTCATTGTTCCATCAATGATGGCAAGCCGTCCTGGCCCAGATGCAGCAAAACAGGCCCAAACCATGATACTACCACCACCATGTTTCACAGATGGGATAAGGTTCTTATGCTGGAATGCAGTGTTTTCCTTTCTCCAAACATAACGCTTCACATTGAAACCAAAAAGCTCTATTTTGGTCTCGTCCGTCCACAGAACATTTTTCCAATAGCCTTCTGGCTTGTCCACGTGATCTTTAGCAAACTGCAGACGAGCAGCAATGTTCTTTTTGGAGAGCAGTGGCTTTCTCCTTGCAACCCTGCCATGCACACCATTGTTGTTCAGTGTTCTCCTGATGGTGGACTCATGAACATTAACATTAGCCAATGTGAGAGAGGCCTTCAGTTGCTTAGAAGTTACTCTGGGGTCCTTTGTGACCTCGCCGACTATTACACGCCTTGCTCTTGGAGTGATCTTTGTTGGTCCACCACTCCTGGGGAGGGTAACAATGGTCTTGAATTTCCTCCATTTGTACACAATCTGTCTGACTGTGGATTGGTGGAGTCCAAACTCTTTAGAGATGGTTTTGTAACCTTTTCCAGCCTGATGAGCATCAACAACACTTTTTCTGAGGTCCTCAGAAATCTCCTTTGTTCGTGTCATGATACACTTCCACAAACATGTGTTGTGAAGATCAGACTTTGATAGATCCCTGTTCTTTAAATAAAACAGGGTGCCCACTCACACCTGATTGTCATCCCATTGATTGAAAACACCTGACTCTAATTTCACCTTCAAATTAACTGCTAATCCTAGAGGTTCACATACTTTTGCCACTCACAGATATGTAATATTGGATCATTTTCCTCAATAAATAAATTACCAAGTATAATATTTTTGTCTAATTTGTTTAACTGGGTTCTCTTTATCTACTTTTAGGACTTGTGTGAAAATCTGATGATGTTTAAGGTCATATTTATGCAGAAATAAAGAAAATTCTAAAGGGTTCACAAACTTTCAAGCACCACTGTATATCCAGTTCTTCTTTTTATTTCTTTTTCCCACCTCTATGTGGGGGTCAGTCGGGTTAAGGTCATTGCCCAATGGCCCAACATTGGTGGTGCTGGAGCTTGATCCCTTGAGTCTCCAATCAGTAACCCAGAACCTTCACCCACTGAGCCACTACTGCCCCGTACATCCATCAAAGTCTCGCACCAAACACAAATGAGCCTTATCTTCATTTTAAAAGTTGGTGATTGGTCATGGTGTTCTTGTTTTGGTCATGGATGGATGCTTGATAGAAGCTGTAGCCAATCCCACGTGACTTCAGGCAAGAGGTAGGGTTCACCTTGGGCAGGTCACCAGTCTATCACAGGGCTAACAAAAAAACGAGCAACCATCACACTCACATTTACGCCTGTGGACAGTTTTAGAGTAGCCTAAGAGTTGACCTGCATGGCTTTAGACTGTCGGAGGAAACCGGAGAACCCTGAGGAAACCCACACAGGCATGAGGAGAACATGCAAACTCTACACAGAAAGATCCCTGTTGACCGTGACCTTTTTTCACACCTTTTTGTTGACCTTGGTGTGAGATGACAGTGATAACCACTGCACTACTGTGCTGTCCACTCATTGGTCATGTGGTGCTCATTTGTGGGCAGGAACTTGTGTTCACAGAACCTGGATTGGCAGAGCTCATTATTCACAATGTTCAGACATTTCAACTCAAATACACGTCATGCTAGCAGAGCTGACGATGCTAAAGTCCTGCTGCTAAAAGCTCAGATAAGATAAGACACAATATCGTCTTAGCATGATTAAACCTCCCTGGAATTTCAAGCACACAGTGTCACATGGATAAAACAGGAAATGGATGTCAGATATACAGGAACTGAGTACTTTCTTGTAGCTTGCTTATTTTCCCCACAATCCTGAGGCCACTTGAATTCCCTCGATGCCCAACATGATGATGAGCATTCACAGTACTGGGTGTGCACTTCATTCCTGTCGTGACCTTTACCTACACCGAAACAAGACAAAAATATTGCACTTGGCACTCAGAGACTTGACGACTGTGATTCAGAAGCTTGCTGGCATTTGCAGCAGCTCCCCAGAGACAACCGTCCTGAGAGAAGCTTCTTAAAAGCACTAATTTGATGCGTCCTGTCGGTTCTCCGAGCCCTAACATTTGTTCCCTGTGGACCTCGTGGGACACGGACGTTCGATACGTGGCCACAGAGCGAACTGAGGATTGTGGGATGCAATTAGAGAACAAGCCTGTCGTCTTTGTGAAGTCAGATGACTAAAATGGATTTCAGGATGGTTTAGTGAGCATTTGTGGGGTTCTACTAGATCTTTATGGGATGTCCGTCGGGGTTAATTTAACATGCTGCATTCTCTGATCTCTCATGCATTGTGATCGCGTCTGTTCCTGGGTAGGCGTGGGAGTCGGGATTGTTTCTTAGTGCTGGATGAGGAATGTTCTAAATTCATGACAGCAAAATGAGTGACAGTCCATACTGCAGAGAAAAGCTATATCAGCACACCAAAGCACATTTCGTGCAGGAAATGCTCACCATGCAACACCGGCACAGCTGCAGCGATGCCCGCAGTTATCTCCCGTCCTAATCAGTGTCGATTTTTTTCATTAATGGTTACAGTGATGTGAAAATCCTGATGCTGATGTAATGTTTTGGTTTTGGGGCTGTTTCTTTAACAAGCCTGACTCGCTGCCACAGTGTCGGCTAATGATGCACGCAATACGCTTATTAAAATACGCAACGGCTCTCTGATAGTTCAGACCAGTGTTAGTCTGAATAAAATGTAAAATGTCATCTGGAGGAAAAACAAACAAACAAACAAACAAACAAACATTAAAATAATTCTGTATAGTGCATGCAGTGGGATAAGATTAATTTGGGGCAAAGAAAGAGAACAAGCTCCACATTTTCACAAATATGAAAATCTGATGGGGTTAATAATAATGAAAACAAAAACAAACAAACAACAACAACTTGGTGAGAAAAAAAGGATGTTAAAAGCCATAAGGGGGAAAATATCTATTAAAATAGTGTACTAAATGTATTATGTACCGTATTAAAATGATATTGTATGCATTGGGATAAGTTTAATTAAAAAAAAAGCATATTATCATTTTTATAAATATGTTATCTGGTTTTCTGCAGATAACACATTTAAAAAAAAAAAAAAAAAAAAAAATATATATATATATATATATATATATATATATATATATATATATATATATATATATATAAATAAGAAATGATAAAAGAATAGAAAAAATACAAACTATGAGGAAACACTTGGCTTCTACACTTAGCCAGAACACACATGCAATAAATAAATAAATAAATAAATAAATAAATGATAGATAGATAGATAGATAGATAGATAGATAGATAGATAGATAGATAGATAGATAGATAGATAGATAGATAGATAGATAGATAGAAAACTAGGCAAATAAATAAGAAAATAAATAAGCAAATATGTATGTATATAAGTAAATCAATCAATCCCAGGTCTAATATTTTAAAGGCACTTTTTAAATAGTTTGTAATTTCTCTGGCATGTAAATAATTTGCTCATTATGGTTTTATTTTTCTATTTTATTCAAGTAAATCTAATTTATTCTTTATTTGTTCTGCCATCTTGAAACTTCACTGAGACCACAATGGAAATAAGTGTTTTTACACTTTCTTGTGTTATCCTTGGTTTAGTTTCATGTTTATTTATCACTTGTATTGTACTTGTTTACTTTATTTGTGATTTGCATGGGATTTTTACCTGAATAAATTGTATCTATCTCAGTAAGTTGGACTTACAAGAGAGCGACTAAATGTTCCACATTAGCATAAAAAAAGAAAGCTTGAATATTAACCTGGTATCAGTCTTCTTCAGCAATACCACACTGCTGATCCTGCATTACCCTGAACTGCTGATTCGAGTGAAAGTCACTCCGTTTGTACAAATGGAAACCCGCCAATGTTACTGCACCCACCGATCATAATTATTTAACGATTGCGCTTAATTAGCTGCACGCGCAGCACAAAAACGACGACTCAGCAGAAGAAAACATGGCGTTTTTTTTTAAATCCTGGAATCCTACCCTTGGTACATAGAAAGGTTATGTTGATTGGGTCTGAGCCAGGAGAAACATTATGGTGCGTTTATTGGCGAAGCCCAAGTTCAATCACCAGCTCGCACGTTCCAGATGCAGCAATAAAAAAGTCTTGGGTTGAGGTTTTATACCGTCATTTAGGCATTTAAGCGTTCTTGTACTCAAGTGTTGTTGAGTTCTGGATTCTCATTGGTCAGGAGGTGTTGAATTACAAGAGTGGTGTGTAGAAAATGAATCGATATTTTCTGACCAATCAGAATCCAGAATTCTCTTTGGGTTACAGTATGAAGCATTGAGAAGGTGCGAGATGCTAAGAATGGATTTTCTCTCTCTCTCTCTCTCTGTCTCTCTTTGAAGTGACAGAGATTTGGCTCTACACACTCATTCCCTTCCTGCTGTGGCTCCTCGCGCTTCTCCTCTCCCACTAGTCGTGAATCAAATTTCACCTCATCGCCTGAAGGACCGGAGCATGTGCTTTCTGTGAGATGGAGCAAATCTCTGCTGAAATCTCTCCATCTCTCAATCTCAGAAAATGAAAATCTATATCTGTACCCATGGGTGTGTTTGGAAGGTTTTGAACCACCACGAGACACCAGAATAGCGTCGATGCTCTTCAGTGTAGATTTTACACATCTCTGGAAACGACAAACGCTATTCCTCCAAAAGATATTCTCTAACTTTCCAAACCTCAGCATCGCTGCACTGCTCACACAACGCATCACCTTTCACATGGAGAGATCCCAGAAGAAGTATCGTATGCCTAACGTTCACAAAATAAACACAAACGTGACCTACCATGTCAATATGAGATATTTTGTATGAAAATACAAAGAGAACTGGAGACAGCGCAAAGTAACATAGCGATTTTTACATGGCGTCCGTGTTTGATTTAATTGTTGCACAAGTGATATTCTTGTGCTTATTTTTTTTTTTTGTCCTCACCTTCCCGCACTAACAGATGGACGTTAAACTGGATTCAGGGATCTGCTGCGCGTGACAGCAGGTGAATTTCTTTTCCTGTCCCCTTTTCACTGGCTGTCGCTCATCGCCGTATTTACTCGCTGCTTGTTGTCGATGGAACTTGCACTACAAGATTCAAGATTCATCCCAAAGAATTTCTGACATGAATTTTTGAAAATGTCAGAGCCTCCATAGAGCGATAGATCTCAAGCTCTGATAAAGACAAAATAATTTTTCAAAAAATGAAAAGAATCGAATCTAAAGTAAAAGTTCTGGATCAGGTGATAGTGATGAAGAATGCTGTCTTTCATCAGGCGTCACATGAAAATCTCTCATCGGCATCCAATTTGGTTGAATGAATCAAATGTTAAATTTTAAAAATACTATTTAATAAATTACTTCATTGCTCCTGATAACAAAAACAGATTTTTTTTGTAATTCGAAAATAAAAATGTATCAGACAGCAGTGATTTCAAGGCAAGTTTTGATCCTAAAGTCGACGTTGTTGTTGCTTGACCTGGTTCGAAGAATCATTTAACATGTGATGAGTCGTTTGTGAACGAGTCGACTCTTTGATTCAATTGTGAATGTTTGGAGCCAAATCGCAGATAGAGTATGAGTGATTTTTTCCCCCTATTTTTCCTTTATTGTACACAAGGTTGTTACTCTTACAGTGATTAGTATTCATAATTTAATAATTTTTCTAATTATATTTAAATATATATTTTTATTTCTCTGGATAACACTTTCTCTACAAACAGCATTTTTATTTATTTATTTATTTATTTATTTATTTTCTCATCCATAAATTATTTGTATCAGATCATTTTTCCTCAGCAATGTTATATTCATGAAGGTCAACACTTACAGTGGATATAAAAAGTATACACACCCCATTAAAATTATAGGTTTTTTTTCTGATGTGAAACAATGAGACCATGATCAATATTTTCAAAACCTTTCCCACCTTTAATGTGACCTATAACCTGGACAATTCAATTGAAAAACAAACAAATCTGTTCGGGAGAAAAACATAAAAAATAAAAAAAATGTACAATAAGCTGGTTGCATAAGTTTGCACACCCTTAAACTAATAATTTGTTGAAGGACCTTTTGATTTAATTACAGCATTCAGTCTTTTTCGGTTCACACCTGCCATCAATTAAAATGACTCTGATTAACCCCAAATGAAGTTCAGACATTTACTCAGTTACATCCTCCAGCAAAAGCCAGGGTTCACAGAGAGCTTACAAAGCATCAAAGGGATCTCATTGTTGAAAGGTATCAGTCAGGAGAAGGGTGCAAAAACATTTTCCATGGCATTAGATATACCATGGAGCACAGTGAAGACTGTCTTCAAGAAGTGGAGAAAATATGGGACAACAGTGACATTACCGAGAACTGGACGTCCCTCCAAAATTGATGAAAAGACAAGACAAAAACTGGTCAGGGAGGCTGTCGAGAGGCCTACAGCAACACTGAAGGAGCTGCAGGAATTTCTGGCAAGTACTGGTTGTGTACTACATGTGACAACAATCTCCTGTATTCTCCATAGGTCTGGACGATGGGGTAGGGTCAAAGAAAAACATCCAGGCCTGACTAAATTTTGCAAAAAAATAATACATCAAGTCTCCCAAAAGCATGTGGGAAAATGTGTTATGGTCTGATGAAACCAAGATTGAACTTTTGGCTACAATTCCAAAAGGTATGTTTGGCGCAAAAACAACACTGCGCATCACCAAAAGAACACCATACCCACAGTGAAGCATGGTGGTGGCAGCATCATGTTTTGGGGTTGTTTTTCTTCAGCTGGAACAGGGGCTTTAGTCAAGGTGAAGGGAATTATGAACAGTTCTAAATACCAGCCAGTTTTGGCCCAAAACCTTCAGGTGTCTGCTAGAAAACTGAAGATCTCATCTCATCTCATTATCTGTAGCCGCTTTATCCTGTTCTACAGGGTCACAGGCAAGCTGGAGCCTATCCCAGCTGACTACGGGTGAAAGGCGGGGTACACCCTGGACAAGTCGCCAGGTCATCACAGGGCTGACACATAGACACAGACAACCATTCACACTCACATTCACACCTACGCTCAATTTAGAGTCACCAGTTAACCTAACCTGCATGTCTTTGGACTGTGGGGGAAACCGGAGCACCCGGAGGAAACCCACGTGGACACGGGGAGAACATGCAAACTCCGCACAGAAAGGCCCTCGCCGGCCACGGGGCTCGAACCCGGACCTTCTTGCTGTGAGGCGACAGCGCTAACCACTACACCACCATGCCGCTGAAGATGAAGAGGAATTTCATCTTTCAGCAGAACAACCCCAAAAAAGTTTTGGAATGGCCCAGCCAGAGCCCAGACCTAAATCCAATTGAAAATCTGTGGGGTGACCAGAAGAGGGCACAAAAGATGCCCTTGCAATCTGGCAGATTTGGAGCGCTTTTGCAAGGAAGAGTGGGCAAATATTGCCAGCTTTAGATGTGGCAGGCTGATAGACTCTGACCCAAAAAGACTGAATGCTGTAATTAAATCAAAAGATGCTCCAACAAAGTATTAGTTTAAGGGTGTGCACACTTATGCAACCAGCTTATTGTACATTTGTACATTCCCCCTAACAGATTTGTTTGTTTTTCAATTGAATTGTACAGGTTATAGGTCACATTAAAGGTGGGAAAAGTTCTGAAATTATTTATCGTGGTCTCATTTTTTTTTTTTTTACATCAGAAAAACCTCTCATTTTACCGGGGTGTGTACACTTTTTACATCCACTGCACATCTTTTCTAACAAGTCATGTGTTGTTTGCGACAACAGAAACGTTGTTAGTCTTGCAGCATAATTTCATCAGTACTATGTTTCCATGGAAACCTCTTTTCAGTTTCTCATGATGCTAATTTCCCGTTTTTGACTCTCCTCTGTTGCGTTTCTGCTTGCTAATGATTATTAGTCATCACTGATGTGTGTAGTTGATGTGTTATGGCAGACAATCAACTAACTTCACTAGCTAGCTACAAAAAGCTCATTTGCATATGTTCAAGGTGATAACATCCAAAAAATTAGCCACATGAATCATCCACTTTTTCTTTGCCGAGACCCTTTCTTGTATTTATTTCAGTGTTGTCCTATATAAAACTGCAGATGATGTTCATTGAGCTCCATGTCCCATTTTCTCTCTCTCGCACACACACACACACACACACACACACACACACACACACACACACGCTCTGTGATGTTGGCATCTCCTTGGATGGAGGAATTATCCTGGAAAAATGCAAGCTGCCAAACCAGCCTGCTCCATGTTAATGCTCTAAAAAGAGTGTATCTCTGGTTTCCTGTGACAGCTGAACATTGGAGATCCACTGTGATGCCCCTGGGTGAGCAATCACACTCTGATGGAGATCTCTAGTGTGTGTGAGTGTGATGTTATAGCTCTAAATTCCTCCAGGCGTTTCAGAGTTGTTCAGAGACAATGACCATGATGTTGGCTTTGTGTGTGTGTGTGTATATATATATATATATATATATATATATATATATATATATATATATATATATATATGTATGTTTGTGTATATATATGTATGTGTGTGTGTGTGTGTGTGTGTGGCAGATTGAGAGCCCACGCATGAGAGCCATCTCATTAGTGATGGGGGTTGAGAGTTCACAGGTTCACGTGGGGTTAAAATCTCGGACAGCCGGTACGTTTACACCAAATAATCCATTCACGTGTGGAGGAAAATGAGCTAAAAAAAAATGTCAGCTGATTTTAGAGCTTTAAATATGCTGTGACCTTTATTTAAGCACTTAAATAATATTATACATGAACATTATGAACTAACTTTCCTGAATAACCTTCACTATTTTAATAATCAGAAGCTTTGAAGACATTAAAAGAAAGAAATGTCTGAAAAGTTATTATCACATCACTAATGGTATTGTCATTGAAACTATTTTTTAAGTACATGTACATTTTTTGGTACTAATGAAAACTGTGTGTTTTCACACACTTGTACTAAAAGACTCGTCCTTTTAATGTTAGAGAGTTGATTAGCTACCTACATTAGTCACCTTGGATTGAAGAGTTTGACCTTGATAATGAGCTGCACTTTAATGTGGGTGGAGCTTTGGTGTGCAAAAGCTTTTCTACAAACTGTAAATCATTCAAACAAACATTTTCACTTGAAACAATCCATGTATCTCCTCTTTGGCCTTCCTCATTTTCGTTTGCCTGGCAGCTCCATCCTCAACATTCTCCTTCCCACATGCTCTGCATCTCTTCTCAGGATGTGCCCATACCATCTCAGTCTCATCTCTCTTAGCTTCATTCCCAAGCTCTCCACATGTGCTGTCCCTCTGATGTGCTCGTTCCTTACCCTGTTCAACCTCCCATCACAAACCTTAACATCCTCAACTCCGCCACCTCCAACTTTGCCTCCTGTCTCTTCGTTAAGGGTCCGGTCTCCAATCCGTACATCACAGCTGCTCTCACTACTGTCTTATACATCGTACCTTTCATTTTTGCTGGGACTTTTCGATCATAAATGACTCCCGAAATCCTTCTCCAACTGCTCCACCCTGCCTGCACTCGCTTTCTCACCTCACTATCGCAGCCCCCATTTTCCTGCACAGTTGACCCCAGGTACTTGAATTCACCAACTTTCTTTACGTCTATTCCTTGCATCTTCACTCTCATCCCCATTCTCATTGATGCACATTCCACATGTTAGATTTGGCACAGTTTTACACCGGATGCCCTTCCTGATGCAACCCTCTCCAATTTATCCGGGCTTGGGACCGGCACCAAGAGTACGCTTATGCACCCCCAGTGGCTGGATAAAAAAACAAAACAAAACAAAAAACCCTAAGACTAAAACTAAAAGTGAAAAAAGTGAACTGAAATAAAAAATAAAAATGACAGTTTTCAAAAACAAATAAACAAACAAAAAATAAAAACCATTATGAACAATGCAACACAAACTATAAAAATCACCTTCGTTCTCATTTTCATTTTCATTATGTTTCCTCCTCAAAACAGTAACAGGCTCATCCCAAAAGGTGGCAGTAATATAATGTCATCTGCTGTAAAACTCCAAAGAAGAAGAAATAGAAGAAGATGCTTGCTGCAAAATATCTGAGAAACTAAAACTAACACTAAAGCTAAATAAAAAATAAAACCTAAACTAAAATCTGTCAATTCCTCAAAATAAAATTAAAATAACTAGATAGAGACTGTGACTAAAGTCACAGTGATTTGTGCTAGCTCTTACAAACCGGGACGCCTGGTCACCGTACACTACAGATCTGGAACGGTAAGAGATACAGAATGACGCTTAGTGAGGAAAAAAAAATCCTGTTTTTCATGGATCATTCCAGTTCAGTGATCCAGATCAGCACCAAAAGGCATAGCAATGTAATTCAGCCCAGAGGGATTCTTCATGTGAAATTTGGTGGTGATTCGTTGAAAACTACGGGAGAAATAGCATCCTAAGAAATGTTAGGATAATAATAATAATAATAATAATAATAATAATAATAATAAAGTAGAAAGATCCTGAGTGAGAGTAAGAGTTTGTGCCAGCACTGCTATCACAAATTAAAAATACTTACGTACTTGTAAATCTCAGAAAAAAAAAATAAGCTGAAAAACAACAACAACTGAGCAATGAAATAAAAATAAAAACTAATGAAAATTTCAAAACCATAATGGCTTTGGTCACCACTCAGCAACAGTAGTCATGTGTGGGCGGGGCTTTGGAGCATTTATTTGCTAGCATGTTGTTGTCTCAGCTGTATTTTGCATTCATGATTTTTCTGACTCTAACCCTATCCCTTAGTTTTACTTCATTCTGTACATCCAAGTGTTCATGTGGCCGTGCCTGAGGTTTAGGGGAAAAGCTTCTCACAGGAAACTCGCGCTTATTTTTTGCTAAATGTTTGTAGATAGAAAAAGCGTTTGAATTTTCCCTATCGTTGGGAGGTTGTGAGTTTGAATCCTGATGATCCTGGCTACAGCCATCACGTCTATGAGTCACGTGAGTCAGCAAGAGCAAAATTGATCATGCTCACTGGGTGGGGTGGGAGGGGCAAACTCTTTCTCCCCTGTCAATCACAGTGATACTAGCCAATCATGGGAGAAAGTAATAATGATAATAATAATAATCATTTGAATTTATATAGCGCCTTTCTCATACTCAAGGTCTCTTTACAATTAGGGGGAAAAAAAGTCCACCAAAAGAAGGTCAGGATGTCATTCCAATGGCGTAGCTACCACAGTCCTACCAAAAGGTGCATGAAGAAAAGTCCTACACCGCCTGTGCAGCCACTGCGACACCGCCGGGTAACATCAGTCAGAACACCGTGCCAAGCACAAAAGCACTGCCACATAGAGCTTTGGATAACCCCGATGTTAAAAGAGTGACGAGCTCACTGCAATCCATAGTGAGGAGCATAGGCATCACCAGGGCCGGAGTGGGCCCTGTTTTCAGTCCGGGAGTTTAATTCACATTCAGGCCACTTTGAAATGGAGGAGGAATTTGAGTACATTAAAAAAGATAAAACAAATAACTGTTCTTTCACAATGCTTTTTATTTGGTTTAAATTCAAACTTCACTTCATTTCACTTTAACAATATAGGTTCTCGCGTGCATTTGAGCCAATGCTTGTGCATTACATGCCGCATACGCCTCGAAAATAATGGCAAATCAACAATGCTGGGTACTCAGCAACCGGCAGATAAAGCGTGAGGGCGCATTAGGCAACTCAAAAATGGTTAAATGAAATGTAGGCTAAAGCAAGTGTTCGATTCTGCTTAGAATATTGGCATACGCATACACCTCTTCTAAGTTATATATTTAACAACAATTATTTAACATCAAATATGACTTCTAGGCCTATGTGTTCATAACCACAATGTGCGCACACCTGTGGAAATGCACGGTGTGACAGCGAGATGAAATAGGCTGGATGAGGAAATAACGCGCAACAGCACATTTGGGACCTGTTCATCTAAAATTGTTAATAACTGGGATGTAAAGCAATGTCCGGTTCTTCTTAGAATTAAGACATACACCACATCTATACAGTGTAAATTGCGAGATTTCACATGACATCAAAAATCTGAATTGACATCGCAAACTATCGACACATTATAGGCCTAGCATAGACTGATAAAATCGACAAACAGGGTTATCATACTCCATATCTTTCGTAACCTACCAGCTGGTCTTGAGAACATATCTGTCAATTTGGCACATTTTGCTGCCACCTCCTTCCTTTTTTTAAGCTTCGCCCTTTCGGTTCCACCTGGCCTCTTTCTGCCCTCCATCACTGACACGCGCTGTTTCGCGCCAATGTTGTTTAAGTTCCCCGCAATACAGAGGAGGAGTCTTGGACCAAACCAACTGCAATAGAGGGGAGGGGAGAATTTCCTTATTTGGTAGCGCCTATTTAATCTGCTGCGATGCTGTCGGCGTCTGGGCTGCCATGTGAAAATGCAGAGTGCAGTTGAATTGATGATTAATGCAAGAATAAGATCAGTGACCAAAATTAGTGAAAATTATTTTCCCCATGCTCCAAGCAGGCCACCATTGATGGTTTGGGCCGGGGATGGTCCCGGCTAAATATAGGGCCACCCCGGCATTGGACATCACCAATGGTGAACCAAGGCCTGGAGGGAACTGACGCCCAAAACTGGGTCCGGAGCTACACCACAACCGGTGGACAAAACACTCAAACAAAAAACAAAAACAAACATCAAACTACGCAGACACAAAAAAGAAAACCGAAAGGAAAAATAAAATAAAATAAAAAGCTCTGGTGAGAAGCGGCAACCAGAATGCACACAGCATACTCTCAACCGGAAACAGAGTATGCAGAAGACGGCGGATAGCGCTTTCTTTTGAGTGTGCCATCATGTAATGCAGCACAAGTGTCGTTTGTTTGATTGTGTCACACTTAAAAAAAAATGAATGAATGCTAAAAAAATGTAAATTTGTTATGAACTTTTGTAATCTTCAAACAATTTATGAACCTTAACTTTTTGTATCCTTTAATGATTTTTAAAACCACGTCATGGATAAATAGAAACTCAATTTCAAAGCATTAAAACTCAATACCTGTTCAGAGAAGAAGTTAGAGTTTGAGCTCTTGACCTTCCTGAATGGTTATGAAGTGAGGAATAATGAAGTGCTGTTCAAAAAGATTTTCCCAGTCTGATGGGAAAATGATCCAGGCTCCATCTTCATTCTCATTCAAGATTTCACATTATTTCCATTAGAAGTACGTTCCACGCTGACGTTCCATCCCTCGAGGTATCTGTCCATGCTTCTCTTCTCCATGTGCTTCGATTAAATGATGCATGGTTGCCTTCTGACAGCCAACTTCAAGTAAGTCTAAACTAATTATCCGAAAGGGCTCCTTTATTAGATTCCTTTACCGCATATTTGTCATTGCAGCAGGGCCTCTGTCTGGCCCGGAGATCTTTATTCATTAAAGCTCAGAAGGAAAACATACTTGTTATATGACTGTCTGTGCCCGCCTAAATTACACCACGCTGCTCCGAGCAGGCCAAATACAATTTTAAACATCTTCTAAAGAAGTACAATATTACAAGAGGCCAACTTTTTGGAAATTAGATTTTTTTTTTGTGCCGGGGTTTCCCCCAGAGACATCATTATTTATGGGTGCCTTTATTTTTTCTCCATTATACCATTAAATGCATAATTTAGGACATGCTGCATGAATATACATTATTCATGATGTTTGCGTATTTGCGAAGGCTGTCTCAGGTTGTTATTCATCATCCAAAAATACTCGTTACAGCAATCAGAGTGACTCAGAAAAATGAAACACAAGCCAAGTGGAATGATATTTAATCTGTATTTAATAGAAAATGCCATCGAGTAATAAAATGAAGTCCTTCACAATCATCTTTAATGCTACAGCACTGACGAATTCTGGATTCTGATTGGCTGAAAGTGTCGATTAATTTTCTCTTTGTTTCATGTATCTTCAGTTATCCCTTTTGTGAGATAAATCTTTTTCTGGATTGTCTCTCATTGTCTAATATTGCAGAGGAAAAGAAAAAAAAAAGATTTCTGACTGAAATATCAGCAGAAGAAAGTTACAGTGTCTGTAGCCGGAGGGTAAAGTTAAATGTAAGGCAGCTACTTTCGGCTGTAATTACGCTTATCACTGAGCAAAGACACAATTCGTCTGGCTGCGAGATAATAAAGAGTGCCGTGACACATGTGTGTGTTTCGCTCAGTTTAATAAAGAAGGAGAGAAAAAGAGAACAAGACTTTTTGTTAAAGTGCTCTCGTGCCATGCAAGTGTCGAAAAGAAGATACTTAGAAAGATGGCGATTTGAATGATTTCAATGATGGTGGCCATTTTCTACACCACAATTAATCAAGTCTATATAGTTATTAACTATTAATACAAAGATTTACCCTGACCGTGCCTGTGAATCTAAACTTAATTATTTAAAGATTAGAAAAATCAGAACAAAAATGTTTAACAGTTTTAGATTAGACAGTGTGGTAAAATCTTTTGTATTTTATATATTTTTTTATATACAGAACAATAGAGTCACATAATATACAAATAGAGATACTTACTGTATATAATTTGGTTTTAGAATAAAACTTCTATTAAATTTCCATTTTATAGAACCTAAAGGTCCAAAAGTCCAAAACAGAGCATGAGAGAAAATGGTGCTGAGGAATGTAGAGAGTGGAGAGGAATCTATGAAAGCCGACCGACAGAAACACGTCAGGGTTTGAGATGCAGTCCAAAGGCTGACCACACTGCCATTATTCATTTAATTTCATTTTAATTTGCTACAAAGCAATGTTTATTTTTTACTGATGCATTTATGTATGGATTGGTGGGTTGGTGGTTGGTTGAATTAATTTGTTGGTTGGTTAGTAATTGGGTGGGTTGGTTGGTTGGTTGGTTGGTTGGTTGGTTGGTTGGTTGGTTGGTTGCTGTGTTGGTTGATTGGCTGGTTAATTGGGTGGTTGTTAGTTTGGTTGGTTGATTATTTGGCTGGTTGGTTGGCTGATGGTTTGGTTGATTAATTGGTTAATTGGCTGGTAAGTAGTTGGGTTGGTGGGTGGGTTGGTTGGTGTGTGGCTTGATTAATTGGTTAATTGGTTGGTTGTTAGTTGGGTTGGTTTGTTGCCTGGTTTATTAATTGGTTGGTTGATTAATTGGTTGGTTGGTTGGTTGGTTGGTTGATTGGGTGGATGACTAATTGATTAATTGGCTGGTTGGTTGGTTGATTAATTGGTTGTTTGGCTGTTGTTTAGTTGATTGGGTGGTTGGTTGGCTAGTTGGTTGATTGATTGGTTGGTTGGTTGATTGGGTGGTTGACTAATTGTTTAATTGGCTGGTTGGTAGTTGGGTTGGTTGGCTGATTAATTGGTTGTTGGTTGTTGGTTGGTTGATTGGGTGGTTGGTTGATTGGGTGGTTGACTAATTGATTAATTGGTTGGTTGGTTGATTGGGTGGTTGATTAATTGGTTGGTTGGTTGATGTTTGGTTGATTGGGTGGTTGGTTAATTAATTGGTTGGTTGGTTAGTTGATTAGATGGTTGACTAATTGGTTAATTGGTTGATTGATTGATTGATTGATTGATTGATTGATTGATTGATTGATTGATTGATTGGGTGGTTGATTAATTGGTTGGTTGGTTGGTTAGTTGCTTGGTTGGTTGGTCTGTTGGTTGGGTGGTTGGTTGGTTGATTACTTGGTTGGCTGGTTGGCTGATTAGGTGGTTGATGAATTGGTTAATTGGCTGGTTGGTAGTTGGGTTGGTTGGTTGGTTGGTTGGTTGGTTAATTAATTGGTTGATTGGGTGGTTGACAAATTGGTTAATTGGCTGGTTGGTAGTTGGGTTGGTTGGTATATTGGTTGATTGGATGGTTGATGAATTGATTAATTGGTTGGTTGGTAGTTGGGTTGGTTGGTTGATTGGTTGGTTGGTTGATTAATTGATTGGTTGACAAATTGGTTAATTGGCTGGTTGGTAGTTGGATTGGTTGGTTGATTAATTGGTTAATTTGCTGGTTGGTAGTTTGTTTGTTTGTTTGTTTGTTTGTTTGTTTGTTTGTTTGTTTGGTTGGTTGGTTGATTAATTGGTTAAGTTAATTAATTAAGTTAATTAATTAGTTGGGTTGGTTGGTTGGTTGGTTGGTTGAGTAATTGGTGGGTTGATTGATTGATTGATTGATTGATTGATTGATTGATTGAATACTAATCATGTAATTTACCATTTTTATTGTAAGGAGTCTCCATTGTCAGCTCTTTGTAACAGTCAGAATTAAAGCTATAACTAAGTTTTCTGATCTCTTCAGGACAGAGGAGTTGACACTTCTTTGTTGTTTCTCCGTAACATGGCAAGCTGCATTTTATTTTGTCTTATTATACCACAATTCAGTGTGCTCAAAACTCAGCAAAGCCTCCTCTCCAAAACCCAACATAGAAAAGTGCAATGGAAAGGTCATTCAAGTTGGAATTCCAAACTGAGACCTCAGCAAACACCCACCTCGCCTGAGTTCTCTGACTGAAACAGCCGTGACTCCACAACACTGCGGTGGTGCATGCAGTCAGTGATGAACAGATTTCCCTTTGCATTATTTTCTACTTGAAAAAACTTGATTTTATTTGATATGTAGCTTTTTTATTGTGAAAAGATGTTTGAACTGATGAGTGAACAGCTGTTTGAAGCTGCTATAATGTGAGTGAGTTCCGTTTCACAGCAGTGTAATGATAAATGAGAACGTGTAGTCATTGGTAAATTGCTGTGGTATAAGAGGAGTAACGTAAACGTACTGGTAACGTGACGGATCTCTGAGCTGATACGTGCTCGATGTTAATTAGGCTCACTGAGACGGTCCACGTACTCCGTGTCACAACATGTCATCGCCACGCCTCTTAACCTCGAGTGAACTTATCACGCCACTAATTAGCGGGAATAACGTGAATGGTGCATGTCTGCGCTTCTGATCGGCTCTCAGACATGAAAAGGGCACCGGAATTGTTAGGATGGAGCACAGAAAAAGAGGAGAAAGCAGGCAGCTGAGAGCGTGACTTCAAGGGTGTGTTTGTTTAATTTAACATTTTCTTAATTTGTGAAAAGGGCAAATATAAAAAAAAGTGAAGTGATGGTGATGAGGGTAAAGAGGCGTGAGGTGGCACTGAGCTGAGAGGTGAAGTTGACTGAAATAACGCTGATTTCATTAAATACACCTTTAATTTCATTTTCAAACCACTAATCTCTATCTCTCTCTCTCTCCATTGCTTTATTTCTTATCCTCGCCTTCTCTATCTCTCTATATATTTATCTCTCTGTCTCTCCTTCCTTCTGTTTCTCTCCCATTCCTCATTTCGTCTTTCCTTTTTTACTGCATATCTCTTTGCCTCTTTTTGCTCTCTGGATCTCTCCTTCGCTCTACTCCTCTTTTCTCTGCTTCCTCCTTTGCCATCCTTCCTGTCCACTCTCTCTGTCTATTTCTCTCCTTTTATCCATTTTTCCTGTTCTCCTGTCCTCCTCTTTCTGTCTCTCTCATTCTTTCCATCCCTCCTGCTTTCTTTCTCTCTTCCATCTCAACTTCACCTTCTCTCTCTCTCTCTCTCTCTCTCTCTCTCTCTCTCTCTCTCCATCCTTCTCTGTCTGTCTTTCCCTATACCTCTGTCTCTTTCTCTCTGTCCTTTTCTTGTCCTTGCCTTCTCTTTCTGTTTCTCTTTCTCTCTATATATGTTTATCTCTCTTCCTCTCCTTCCTTCTGTTTCTCTCTCATTCCTCATTTTGTGTTTCCTTTTTTACTTCATATATCTTTGCCTCATTTTGCTCTCTGGATCTTGCTTTCGCTCTCCATTCCTCTTTTCTCTCTCTCTCTCTCTCTCTCTCTCTCTCTCTCTCATCCTGTCCTCCAGGTCTCCATAGAATGGAGCGAGAATGAACAGAGAGCGGCTGAAGGAAAAGCATGAACTGGAGGGTCATTGAGGTCACTTGCTTCCTGTTTCTATGGGACCGTCTGACAGTTGAGTCTTTGCGCCAGGATCCCTCGGCCGCCGAGCATCATGTGCCCAAGCACTTCGACTGGCTCATCTCCGACCGCGGCCCTTTCCACCACAGTAAGGCCTACCTCGCCTTCGTGGAAAGATTCCGCCAAGGATTTACGACCCGATATAAAATTTATAGGTGAGTGTGAGTCCACAGTTTCTTCGGAATTTCTGCTTTGGAAAAATAAAATCTGCTCCGAAGCTGTTTGTGCTCTCGCCGTGGAATGCTTATCATCCGTTTTTTCCTCAATGAAGAAAATATACTTGGGCTATTCTCTTTCTCTCTCTCTCTCTCTCTCTTTATGTCCCTTTTCTTTTTCACTCCTTTCATCTTCCCTCACATATCTTTTTCTTACTATCTTACAATCATCCTTCCTGCTATCATTCTATCTTTTTAAGCTATCCAAATACTCTCTCTCTTTCTCTCTCTCCCCTCTTCTCCCTGTCCTGCTTTTCTCTCCCTTTCCTATCTCTCTTTTTTCATCATTTTTTTATCTGTCATCAAATGTCATTTTCTTACTCCTCACATTTCTCCTTTCCTCTTCCCTTCTCTCTATCTATTTTTTCCAATCTATCAAAATCTGTTCTCTCTCTTCTCTCTCTCCTTTCATCTTCCTTCATGCATTTATTTTTTTACTATTTACTCACAATCATTCTTCCCACTAGCATTCTAAATTTTCACTCTATCCAAATATGCTCTCTCTCTCTCTTTCTCTCTCTCTCTCTCTCTCTCTCTCTCTCTCTCTGTCACACACACACACACACACACACACACACACATTCTCTGTCTCTCCATCTTTGTTTCTCACATCTCATTACATCTCCTTTTCTTGTCTTCCTTCCTGACCTTACATTCTCTCTCTCCCCTCTCTCTCATCCTCTACTTTTCCCTGTCCTGCTATTATCTCCCTTTTCTCCATCTCTCTTTTCATCTGTTTTCCTTTCATCTTTCATCAAAGCTCTCATTTTCTTACTCCTCACTTTTCTCTTCTCTTCCCTCTATCTGTCTTTTCAATCTATCCAAATCTGCTCTCTCTCTCTTCCTTCCTTCTTTCTTTCCTTCCTCCCCACCTCTCATATCACTTTACCTGTCTATGATGTTCTCTCTCTCCATCCCTCCCTATCTCTTTCTCTTTCTCTCTCTCCATCATACATTTCCCCTCTCCTGCTCTTCTCCTCATCTTCCTTTTTTATTCATCCCCATCCCTTTCATCTTCTCTCGCATCACTCCTTCTCTCTGTCTTTCCACTCTTTCCAAATCTGTTCATTTTCTCTTCCCTTGTCTCTTATTCTACCTGTCTTTCATTTTGCTCTTTCTTGCTTTCTTCTCTTCTCCAGTTCCTCCATCTTTCTTTTCCTCTCTTTCCTCTCCAATCTCTCTCTCGCTCTCATGCCCCCTTTCTTCTTCTTCTCTCTCCCATTCTTTCTTCTTTCCTCCATCTTTCTTATCCTGTTTCTCTCGATCCCTTTCTCTCTTGTCCTCTCTACTTCTCTCTACCCTTTTCCCACTTCACTCTTTCTCTTCGTCTCTTTACACATCCTTTGTACAAGATGATGAGCAAAACAGCAACATGGAGTCGTGACTGAGAGAAAAAAAAAAATTCTGCTCGTGATAATTTTTAATGGATTACATTCAGTGTCCAGGGATTATTATGGGATGTAGTTTAAGAGCCGGATTGGGAATTATAATCCGAATCGTATCCGATCTGATAAATAACGTGATTTAGGATTAAATTTGAGGCTCAATTTACAGTAAATAAATAAAGTGAGAAATGTTCCTAAATACAACCACATTATACTAATTTATTTTATTTAATATTTTTAAATAATTCCTTTTTACCTTGAAATTCTAACCATCTCATCAGACATTATTCTTGAAGCACAGGAAGTGTGAGAGGAGAAAACTGTCAGACATTTCAGAAGAAATTCGGTGTTCAGAAATTCTTTTCTTTTCACTACAAAACAAAAAAAGGGCACAAACTAAACCACGATTCAGTTGTTTGTTTGTTTTTTTTTCTCAGAGCTGCAATTTCTGTCTCTTCTTTCTGATGAACCCAGGCAGGTCCGAGAAAAATGGGTGAAAAGAAAGAAAAAGGAACT